>NC_061115.1:55003936-55159159 GCF_002878395.1 Capsicum annuum
CCAAAGCCACTTCCTTTGTGCCATTCATGCTCAGTTTTTCATGTCACATACAAAGGACCCATGGGTATATTCCAAATATGAACAACCTTGGCTTGATGACATATGTGATAGTTTTGGATTGCACTCCTCTTTCCTTGATGTTTATCTTAGCCATATCCTTTGTGATGCTTATGGTACGTGTTTCATGATCATTACAAAGGATTGTTGGTTGTATTCCAAAAGTGTACCCCCTTGGCATGTCTATATAATTTGTGGTACTAATGCTAACCCTCCTATCATGAGGGTTGTGTGCTTTTTTTTCCCTCTCTTTGGTTTTGCAAGGTGAGAATTTAAGGACAAATTCCTTTCAAGATAAAGATTATGATACAAGCATGAGGATCACAAGGACTACAAGTTTTTGTTGAAGGTCCAAGTTTTGGATATGCAAAGTGAATTGAAGACCTTTTTCAAAGCCTTGTCCAAGCTCGGGAACTACAAAGACTACAAGGCGTGTTTATGAACATAGACACGTTTGAGCTTGTTTTGAATGTGCCCAAGGGAGTGTACGCCTTGACATGTGAGGGCTGGCCTTAGGTTCACAAAAATACACCCAAGGATTCCCCAAATACACTCCACACCCGCCACCCTCATTAAGGGAAAATGAGTCCTTTTGCAACATCTTTTGTAATAGACTATTTAAATATTCTCCTTAGTCTTGTTCCTTAGTTAGCTTATTCTTGAAATCACTTGTAATATTAAATATCACTTTCCTCTCAAGAAGAGAGTAGACCACCTCTTTGACATCACAGGACATGGTGTTTTCTTATGTTGTGTGTATCGGCTAGAAACGAGAGAGCTTGAGTGAACCGAGTTCCTCTTGTGTTCCATAAGAACGTGGTGCTTGTTAACTTGTTTTGTGGAGGTTTTAAAGTATTAACACACTCTTTAGTTGCGACATTATGAGTTTTCATTGTGTCAAGTTACATATCTTCTTTATCGTTTAAGTTTGAGTTTGCTGTTTTTGTTTAGTGTCTTATGTGTGTGGACTGTTTGTGAGTTTGCGGACTATTTTCGTGCTCTTTTAGGTACCTTTTGGTATCACGTTAACTAGATAAAGCATAAATAGTAAAACATTATAGCTTATAAGTGGTCCACATGGATTGGTAATTTTGAAACAATGGAGTCCGCAACTACAAAGCAAACCCACCCATAATATCTTCTCTTTTTACTAGCCAAAATTATTGAAATTATTATTTTTTAAAAATAGAGAGATTTGAAGAGTTAAAATCTAGAGTTGTTTAAGAAATTTTTATCATTTTTTTTCTAAAACTTGAGGATTTAAATTCTCCCACCATTGTCTTGAAAGGAAACTGAAGATTTAGTCTTTTGTTTGGTGAAGCTTAATCGATACATACAAATTTCTTTTTTTTGTGTGTGTTTTGGAAAAGAGTAATCTTAACATAGCTTAATTTCAAATCAAAACTTGACTTATGAAAATCACCATCTCAAAATAGTATCCGTCATGATTTTTACTCTTATCCGGTGTCGATTGGTCCCGCTGTTTATTGATGGTGCCGGTTGGATGATTTTGTCGGCTGCATGGCCGGTGAGGTGGCTACAGGTGTTTCATGGCAGTGGTGGCATTGACTGATGGCTAGAGCAACGTTGGTGGCGGCTGCTGGTTTGAATGAAGGAGGCGGTGCTGATGGTTGGCTGCTCGTGACAGCTACCATGGTGTTGTGGTGTCTAGTAGTGGAGGGAGATGCGGCTGTTGGCCTCGGTGTGGCGGTCAATGGAGAGAGAGGAGGAGAGGTAGAGAGGAGGCCCGCCCGCATTGAAATGGCTGTGGCAGCCATGGATACTGATGGAGAGAAGATAAGAGTGTTGAGAGAGAAGGTAGAGAGAGAGGGTTGATATGCAACTTTTTTTTGTGAAAAATAAAAACCAGGGTTTGGTGTTTTGAGTTAAAAAGAAAAGGACGATTTGAATGATCTCAACCATTGAATTAGTTTTGATCAACGACTGAGATCAAAATTATTTAAAAAGAAGGCCACCCATTGAATTTTAATTTGGGGGTTAAAAATTGGATCAATTTTGGCTATAATTGAAATAAATTGAATAGAACTTGGGCTAAAATCGTTATATTGTGGTAAAAATTGGGTCGAAAATTAAATAGATCAGACAAATTAATTTAATTTAGGCTGTTTACTTAAATAATAATAATAAAAATAAAAAACAATAATAATACTAATAATAAAATAATAATGAAAACTGGACAATATATTTGCAAAAAATGTGAGTATGCTCAATTACGTGTGAAATGATCTAATAAATATTAATAAAAATCATGTAAAATATCGTATTTTAGTTAGAAAAATTTTAAAAATGATACTAAAATATAATAAAAATAATTTACGCCTTTTGATCATGAATATGACACATCAGTATGTATTTTAATATAAGAATAATGTGTAAAAATTAATAATATTTAAAATTAAATAATTTTGACAAAATAGCAGCCTAAAAGGAGTATTGGAGGTCAAAATTAGGTGTCAACAATACAATTAAATCGATTTAGTCCCACAAATTAGGTCTGGGGTACAATGTACGCTGATTTTCTTGAAAACCTATTCAAGCTTGAAGATTCTTGTAAAATAAAACACATCATGTAGGATTTTTGCTACAATTAAAATTTCAATTTTTTCTTGTTAATTAGTTGCTACTATTTCTATTTTATGCATATTTTCTTATTGGTTAAACCAAAAATCGAACCGTTAAGGACTAAAAATCGATAAACCATAAACCGATAAAAGAAATACCTTATTGATTTGATTATTGGTTTAACTTATTTAAAAATCGATAACCGATAAACCAAATCGATAATATATAAAATCAAATCGAACCGACAGATACACACCCCTAATTTCAAGAAAAAAATAGTGAAAATTGATTTTAATATTGACCGTTGATCAAATATGATGAACGATTGAAATTAAAATTGAGGAGATGAGTCAAATTGGGATTAGAAATTGGGTTAAAAAGATTGAATTGGATATTTCGATTACGTTAATACAACGTATTAATATGATGAATTATCGGCTAATTGGCTTCATTATTATAACTTTAACAGTGTATTATTACCTCGATCATATGATGTTAACATATTATTCAAAATATTTGGATATATAGATTCAGTTAGCTAGCTTTTAACTTATTATTTACATCACTATACGAGAGATACGTATTTACACACACACACACACACACACACACATATATATATATTTGATTGATTATCAACTTTGTAATATGTACTATATACATCACATACACGAGTATATTACCTCGTAATACAACGTATTTTATTTCTACTCTGATGAATTATCGTTTAATTTAGCTAACATTATTATATTATGACTTCAACAATATATTATTAACTTGATCAATCGATCATATGATATTAATGTATTCAATATATAGAGTTGATTGACAATAAAATTCACAATATGTACTAGATACATCACATACACATACAAATTACCTCGCAATACAACGTTTTGTATATATACAATGATAAATTATAGTTTAATTTAACTTGTATTATTATATTATAACTTCAACAGTATATGATTTTTTGATCAATCGATCGTATGATATCAATGTATTCAATATATAATGGAATACATTTACTTTTTTAAAATATAAAAATTATTTATTTAATAGTGAATTAAAAATATCAAATATCAACGGACAGTGTCATTTTCATAAAGTTAAGTTTTATTTAGTTTTAACAAAAGTGACGCTGGCCGTCGATTTTTGTAAAAAATAAAGAAAAATTAAAAATATTTATAAATTGTGACAGACAGCGTCGCTTTTCTAGAATTAATATTTAAAAAAAAATTATAGCGACGTTGTCCGTCACTTTTAATAAAAATAAAAATTAAATTTAAAAGGCGGCGGGCAATGTCACTTTTCAAAAAATTAATTTTTATTTAGTTTTTAAAAAAGCGACGTTGTCCGTAGAATTTTATAAAAATAAAGAAAAATAAAAAATAATTACAAATTGCGACGGACAACGTCGCTTTTCTAGAATTAATATTTTAAAAAATAAAAATTATAGCAACACTGTCCGTCGTTTTTAATAAAAATAAAAAAAAATTTTAAAAAGATGGACAACGTCAATTTTTAAAAAATTAATTTTTATTTATTTTTAACAAAAGCGATGATGTCCGTCGCTTTTTCTAAAAAACAAAGTAAAATTAAAAATAATTACAAATTGAGATGGACAGTGTCACTTTTCTAGAATTAATATTTTAAAAAATAAAAATTATAGCGACGTTGTCCATCGCTTTTAATAAAAATAAAAATCAAATCTAAAAATCAACGAACTACGTCACTTTTCAACAACTAATTATTATTATTTGTAAATAAATTACGACGCTATCCGTCGCATTTATTAAAAAAAATTATAAATTATTTTTTAATTAGTTGGCACAATAATCCGGAAAAAAAAGTAATGGATATTAAGATGTTGGCCGTCGATTTTAATAAAAAATAAATAAAAATTAAAATTAAACTAAAAATGTGACGGACAGTGTCGCTTTTCTCGTCCCTTTTTAAAGCGACACAGTTCGTTGCTTTTTGGCCTTTTTTAGTAGTGTCTTTTCAAGATGGAATAATTTCTCTTCACTTTTCATGTCATGATGTATTATATGTATTTGAATTTTCATAAATTATTTGTAAATTGCTTATCTTTGAATGTACTTAATAACAAACCTATAGTTAAATCATTTGGAATATGAATGTAAATATTTTAATACAAACTCTCATGTCATAAACTTTAAGTGAAACTAACCTTCAGATATGGAAATAGACTGTACATTCAAGAACCACTTTAATTTGAAAAGTAATTCACAATACCTAAAACATATTGAAGAAAATTATGACATAACTCAAGAACCACACTTAGAATAATCATATCATCAAAAACCATAACTTGAAATCATGACTTAAAATGGGATTATGACTCATTTGTGGGGATGGACAGGTTTTCTCATGAAAGGTATTTCTCTTACTTACCTTTAAGGAGTTTTTAATGTAGGAGGATTGGTTTCTAAAAGAGAAAACTACAAGAAAGAAAGCAATTGACAACAAATTTTTTTGTTGCCATTTATTAACTTTTGTTGCGAAAAATACTTTTCGCAACAATAAAAAAGTTGTTGCATGTCGTTGCAATAACAGTCGATGCGAAAAGTTTATGCAACAATAAAAAATATTGTTTCCAAAAGACAACTTAACGCAACAAAAAATATTATTCCAATAAATTATATTTTGTTGATAAAAGGTCGTGTAATTGTAACTTATGAAAATCTTTAGCAACAAAAATTACTTGTTGCGATATATTAATCCTTTTTCCTACAATATTAGTTGTCGTAAAAAAGTTCGTAGTAGAATAGTTTAAAATCTGTTATAATGACTATTAGCAACAATATTGTGAATTGTTGTTCATTATCAAAAGTAATTCAATAAACTCCCACAAAAATTATAAATTAAAAATAAATACAAATATTAAATGCAAAGAAACTAACATATCATACACATGTAGATCAATACAAAATTTTATATAATAAAGAAATATAGTTTCAAATACATGTAATCCAAATATGGTTACGTACGAAAAAGGAATGAAGATATAATATCCTACCAAATACAACATAATCCTAATCTATTCTTTTAGTTATGCAAAAAATCGTCTTTCAACTTGTGTATTGTGGTACCACATTGCCGATTGAGTTGATCTGCACACTTGTCTACAAAAAAGAACATTTATAATGACATTTTGATAATGAGTTATAAAATACAAAGTAGGAACTAACATTGAATACTTACGTTGATGTAAGCACATCTCGTGAAGATAGAGAGGTTTTTTCAATGACCCTAGGCTTAAATGCAACAAATCAATGTAATTATGAAGAAAAAAATATGAAAGTGAAAAGAACATGATAAATAATAAAAATTAAGGGATAATATATTACCTATTATCAGTTCACCTCACTTTAGCTGGAAGTACAAATCATTATACTCACTGATTTCCTCTAGGAAAAAGAAAAACATGAGTCTCTGCTAAAATACTTTCATTGACTAAGGAGGATCAATACAGTAGCTTCTTTTCATCTTTAGAAAAATAATAACATGTCCAATATAATTTTACCGGTGAAGTCCTGGGAGGCTAGAATGTACGCGGACCTTACCTCTAACTTTGTAGGGTAGAAAAGTTGTTTTCAATAGATCCTTGGCTCAAATAAAAAACGCAACAAAGAGGATAACATAAACCAAAAATGCAACAGAGAAAGCTAAAAACTACATACATTACTAACATTTTCCTAAAACAAAGCAAACATTTCTAGATGAAATTGAAAACCTTAAGATCCAGAAATTGTAGCAAGATTCTGAAACAATGGTTAACTTATAACTTCAGTAGTCGCTTATGTTTCCTCTAGAGTTGTGAATTTTTTGAAGTTATACTTCCTATTAATCATTGGCATTTAATAAGTTACTTTTGCTACTAATTCACAGAAGTACATAACTGTCATTAAGCAATACAAGACATGATCGTCTAAGACACAAACCTCTATATCAAATGGGTGATTCACCAAATGACATAAACTATCAACTAGAATAACCCCCAAAGTTTTTTTTGCTTCCAATAAATAACAGTGCTAGCTGACTACATCATATCTCAAACAACTATCTCAACCTCGTTCAGTTGTGACCAAGTTATTTCGAAATAAATTATTTCGAAATAAGTTATTTTGAGATTGTAATTCCACTCTTAATGTGAGATAAAAATAACACTATAATCCTGGAATAAGTTATCTCGTGATTTTTATCCCAATCAAATATGAAAGAAACTCATCCTAAAATTAATTTAGGGATAATTTATTCCTTATCCCTCATACCAAACGAGCCTAATTATGTAGGCTACATATCATTTCGCTTGAAGTCAAACCACCTAGCTATCAACTGTAACATATCATTTCTAGTTTACCTTTTAGTTTCTATTGTTGTATCAAACAACATACTATGCTCTCTCTTGATTTTTTTTAAATGATTAGTAATTACTAGACATTTTAAAAACGTACAGAAGGAAAAATGAATTACTTGAGTTCATAATGAAAAGTGGTGCTTTACCTGCTGGAATACATATTTCATGAGTAGGAAGTCAACTCAACTTGATTCCTATTCACTAATCACAATTTAGGAAACACACTTTAAACCCTCATTTCTCCACTCCTATCAAGTAAAACATTTACAATGATGGACCTGTAAGTATCTTATCATGAGATACAAAATTTCAAATGAAACCAAAACATGTTCCTATAATTAACAGGAAATGCACAAACTTAACTTTATACATTATCATAGATATTGCATTAGATGTTGAACTTATACAATGCTAGAGAACACAAGATACAAGACATAAACTAGCAAATCTAAAATGAAATTTTTAATTCATAACTTTTAGTATAACAACAAGAGTGAGCTTAGGCCAGACATTGCTGAGTGTTGAACTGAAATATAACTGACAAAACTTGAATTAATAATTCAAAAAACACCAATTTGATTGGCATTGACAGAATATAATTACTAGATTCTAATTTATTTTGCACTTTTAATTTAGTACCTTGAAAACAGAACAGAATTGCTTTCAAATAGCTTATCATTTATGTGTACTTGTAATCAACATATTTTAGAATAAAATAAGCAAAAAACAAAATAAATGACAGCGGAAAAAGAACAAAGCCAATAGAACATTTAACTACAGTATACAAACCTTAATGGTATTTCGTTCCAAGCTCAATATACCAAACTAATTAGGTTCAAAAGAAAGCAAGTACCATCAAAGGTTTAGTACTTAAGTTGACAATCATATTGTGGAGCAGACCTAGTCTTCTTAAGGTACTTAAGTTCGTACTGACTTCGATGGTATACTTTAGATTAAGAAATATAATAAACCTTGATATTCTCCAAAATGTAATCCATCTGTGAACAACTATGATAAATGAAACTAGCTTAAAATTTTATGTCCTAATTATATTTTGAGGTAATTGTAAATCTCTAATCAAAGTACGAAAAGAATATTATTTGGAAGAGACGATTTATCAACAGAATAATATACTGTGACGAATCATGATAGACAACACTTTTACAAAAACTAGATTTCTAACAAGCAATTAATCGAATAACTTAACTACGGACTACAGAAAGCATGAATTTACAAAACTCACGTAATACAAGTGATATTTTTGTATTGTTTACCTTGAGATTCGGTGTCATGGGGTTGAGAGGAAGCAAGAAAGTGGCTGCCAAAATAGTGGAGGTTGTGGTAAAAGGAGGAACATGATCAACAGCGAAGGTGGTTGACGTGATTTAGAGGTCTCAATAGCCAAAATCGTCATTTAGTAAGTTTAGAGGGGAAGAAAGTTGCCTTTAAACCCTAATTTTAGATTCATTTTTAAGAGCTTTGACTAAATTGCTGAAATTAGAATAAAAGAGGGAAATGCTTCTACCAAAAAGGGAGGGGAAAGAGGAAAATTTTGCCGCTTTATTTTTAGCTAACATTTGAGAAATAATTAAATAATTTTATGCAACAAAATAAATAAATTGTTGACAAAAATAAGAGTATTCCCAACAATGCAATTGTTTTTGGCAATAATAAAAGAATTTTATTGCCAATTAATTTATAATTTAAATTAATTATTTTGCCTATAATGTGTGGCAACAATAGTAAAATATTTTTCAACAATTTTTTCTTTTTGGCTATGAGTTTAAAATTATACCAACAATTAACTAAAGTTGTTGCGATTTCTCGATATTTGCCAACAGTATCATTGTTGTTGCGAAAATGTTGTTGCCAATTATATACTTTCTTGTATATCCCTAAAATAAAACTTCAAGGCTTGATTTTTTTTGAAGTGTAAATACTTTGATCATGAAAAAATTTGGGGTGTTACAAATATTCTCCAAGTGGACATACAAAAAGAGACAAACACAGAGAAGCAATAACTACACCAACAAAAGTAAATCAAGAGAAACCACCCAAAATAAAGCTACTGTTCCGGACTCAAAAATCAGTTAATGTGAATCTCCAAATTTGATCTTCACCTGTTCAAATCAAACATCAAGATGTTAGAAACACTAAGTCAAAATTTCATCCCTATCCAACGATGAATGAGCTGGCAAACACGATCTGAAGTTGACTGGTCGGAGAAAAAAACTACAACAACTAAACTCTCTTTCTCTCTTCTATCTTGTCTCTCAAAGACAAATGCCAATGAACATGAATAATTTTCTTTCAAATAGTCCTATTTATAGATGATGGGTGGTTCTTTTCTTAAAGTCAAACCAACTCCAAATAGGAATAGAAAATCAAGTACTTTTTTCGAATAGGATTGAAAATCAAAAGAGAATATGATTAGGCCATGTATTTTTGGTAGAAACATGGGCTATGGCCCAACAATGTTTCTCAACAATAGTTGTGCAACGGGGATAATTCGTCCGCTATTGATTTTGCGCTATTATTAATGGAACTTAACCGAACAATTCATATGCATGAATAAAAGTTACATCAACAAAAATTAAGCAAAGTGATATATATCAAAAATTAAAATTATATACAACTTACTTTCAATGTATATCAATAATACAAAAAAGTAAGTTTGATAGCATTGGTGGTGGAAAGTTCTTGTAGAAAATTCACAAGCAAAAGAAGATTGTAAAAAAAAGACTTTGAAAGACAAAAACAAAACAATACTTTTCATGGTCTACTGCTTATTGAAGCGAACAGTGTGACATTAACCAGATAAAATATAATATTCCATCTTCATCATACGAATAATAAAGTTATGGAATAATCTCAGACTTTTACCACGAATAAATGAAAATTTGCAAGAGTAAATGGAAAAATTCATCTAACGTACCTTTTAAAATTGATGAATTGCGCTTAGTTTTTGACAACCCATTCAGCTTTTCTTTTTACAACAAAATCGTATTGCCTCGAATTATAGGAAAACTATATGGAATATATATATCAAATGACATCAAGAACATGGCCATCATTAAATTAGGAGTTATGGTCATGAAAAGTCTTGGAAGTACTGAAAATAGACTATTAAGTTTTTGTATTAAAGAATATGTATAAATGGAGTAGGAGTCGATACATTCAATTTCTATTTCATTTTCTACATTACTTGTTCCTCAAATGAAACAGACCAAGAGTACAACTTTTTCCACTTGGTTTGGGGTCACTTGCAGTTTTCACTTGGTTTGGGGTTACTTGCAGCCCAAAAATGCAATGGGTTCTGACCTTTCTGATTTGCACATTCAAAGCACAATTTGTCTTTTCGCATAGAGCTCAATCTCAGGAACAACTTCTTTCATGGCCGAATCCCTTATGGCCTTCCGGGGGCAAATTTAGAAGTTTGGGTGGGGATTTTCGGGAACCAGTAACTTTTGTGCGGATCTAATATTCATATAGAGAAATCTATTAAATATATAAGAATTATAAGTTGAAAATTCATAAATAAAGTGTATTGTTGGTGTAGTGAAGGAGAGAGATTTATAAAAGTTTTATTAATCTCTTAGTTATGGGTTCAATTTCCTTTAGTTACTGTTTAGTTTTATTTTCATATAATATGGACAACCCACAAATTTTAAATTTTGAGTCCACATCTATAACCTTGACAAATTGTCACTTCCGAGTGATTGATATTCAAAACAATCAGCTCCATGGAATTGTCTCTACAAGTCTGTATCAAAACCCGAGACTAATCTAGTCCTCGAGGTCTGAACTTGGATTGCTACTTTTACTAACCAAGCTCTTATTAAGAACAGAAATTTAAAAAGAAATTATTCATTTGAACCGTATTAAGTACTACATTGTGTTAGTTGAATTCGTTCCTCAACAATAGTTGTGTGATGCGGAGAATTCATATGCTCTTGATTTTGTGGTAATATGAATGGAACTTGACTAAACAATTCATATGCAAAAATAAACTTTACTTCAACAAAAATCTGGTAAAGTAATATGTATCAGAAAAAAGAAATTGTATACAACTTTCTTACAATGTATATCAATATTTTAACAACAATAAAAAAAAAAACCTAACTTTGATAGCATATAGGTGATGGAAAATTATAGTAGTAATGTTCAAAAGAAAATAAAGATTGTAAAAATAAATAATTTAGAAAGACAAAACAAAACGATACTTTTCATAGTTTACTTATTATGTGATGGATTAGCATTTTAATATTTTATAATATTATTTTTTCTTTATTTGTTGCTAAGTGGGATGTGGGATGTGGGCTGTTCATTTATTTTAAGCATAAGTGCTCTTAGTTATTTTTTAAGTTATAATTTTTGTGCAGTAACTTCTTTTAGCCATGCACTTCAGTTGCTGCATTTGCACTTCAGTTCCTCCAAAATGTCCAAGAGCATTACTCCCAATTCCTTGTGTTTTATGACAATTATTTTGCAAGTTAGTGGTAGGAATATAGAGATAAGTTTCTTATAACTCATGTAACTTCTATCATTATTCTCTTCATTATTCTTGTAACCTAAAACCCATTCATTTTCCTCCTTTACTACCATCTTTTATTCTCCCTATTTATAGCATGAAAGAGTTCTTAACCTTTAAATAGAGGTGGGTCTTGCATGGTTTTGCAACATATACAGAAGATTATAGAGAGTTCACAAAAATTAGTAAAAAAGAAAGTTTATTAGTTTCAGTGAGGTGTTCTTTTTATGGAGCTTTGATCTAAACTTTTATCAATAGTTGTTGAGTTGTTCTTTATGAAAAAGGCTATTGTATCTTAGAGGGGACAAGTCAAGAAGATTACTTCTGGACCGGTGAGAATATTTGCTGCAGTGGACTTGAATCTCTTTAAAGAGAGCGAGATATCCGCGTCTCAGCCGAAGAAGAAGAAGATAGTTTCTTTTTATTTTCTTCACTTGTAATTTTCAGTTGTAATTTTTTTTGTAATTTTAACAACAATTTTAAGGAGATTCAATGGAAACAACTGAAAAATTTGCGGATGTCAAGATGGGAGATCTAAACAAGCCATTCCGGTTCAACGGTACTCACTTCAAGAGATGGAAGGGCAAAGTGCTTTTCTACTTAAGTCTTCTCAATGATTCTTATGTGCTAACTGAGAAGAATCCGAACAAAGTAGATAACTCTTCCATGAACGATGAAGAACTCATTTCTCTTCAAGAGAAAGTAGAAAAATACGATGGTGACTCCTACAAGTGTCGGTACTTTTTACTTAATTGTCTATCTAACAATTTTTATAATTATTATGATAGAACTTACTCTAGTGTAAAGAAAATTTGAAAAGCCTTGTAGAGTAAGTATGACACTGAGGAGGCGGGAGCAAAAAAATACGCGGTTTGCAGATTTTTTCTTTTCCAAATGGTGGACAACAAATTAGTGGTAGACCAAGCTCAGGATTTCATAATATTTGTTGGAGAACAGAGGTCCAAGGAAGTAAAAATTGGAGATAACCTTATTGTTTGTGGCATAGTTGATAAACTTCCACCTTCGTGGAAGAAATTTTTAAAAACTATGTGCCACAAGAAAATATAAACTTCTCTTGAGACTTTAATAATTAGAATCCACATGAAAGAAGAAACAAGGGGCCAAGATGCACTTTTGCAAACAGAAGAGAACAACATCACACCAAAGGTAAATTTAACTTCTTCAAATAATGCTACCCTTGAAACTAACAAAAATACTACTTTGAAGCCTAAGAAGAAAAATTCAAGAAAAATGATGGTAGATATCCCAAGGACAAAAATAGTGGAAATAACCAAACAAAAAATTAACATGTACAGTAAAAAAGGACCGTGATTAGTCTATGACAAGAATGAACATATTGCTCAATTTTGTAAATTTTAGAAATGTGGGCCTACACCTCAGGTAAACATTACCGAAGAATTAATTGTGGCAATGATAGCAAACATTAACATTTTGGACAATGTTGATGGATGGTGGCCTAACTCTGGTGTAAACCATCATGTCTGTTATGACAAAGACTGGTTTAAAAAATATATTAATTTTGAGGAGCCCAAAACCATCATGCTTGGAGATTCACATACCACTCAAGTATTTGGAGTGAGAGATATCGAGTTGAGTTTCACTTCTGGAAGGGTATTAATATTCAAAGATGTACTTTATACCCCTTCCATGAGAAAAAAAATTTGATGTCGAGTGTTATAAAGCAGACTTCAAACAGATTATTGAATCTGACAGTATGTAATTGTGAAAAATAATATTTTTGTGGGAAAGGGGTATGCATGTGATGAATGTTCAAGTTGAATTTTGAAATGAATAAAACATCTTTTTCTGTTTATATGTTTTCTTCTACTAATTTTTGGCATGCTCGTTTGTGTCAAAAAAATGATCGTTATGCGGGAATCATGAGTAGTTGAGGATTAATTCCAATGATCAAAAAGAACTTTAAAAAATATGAGGCTTGTAGTAAAGCAAAAATCACAAAAAGGCCTCATTTTCAAGTTGAAAGAAAAACTCAATTATTAGAATTAGTTCATACAGATGTTTGTGAACTTGGTGGAATTTTAACTCATGAAGGAAATAGATATTTTATCACTTTCATTGATAATTTTTCTAAGTTACATATGTTTACTTGAAAAATAAAGTGATGCATTTGAGAACTTTAAAATTTTTCTCTATGAAGTTGAAAATTAGTTTAATAAAAAAATAAAAAGAATAAGAAGTGATAGAGGCTGCGAATATGAGTCACAAGAGTTCAATTTTTTTGTTAGATCATTGGATATAATTCATGAAACTATTCCTTCTTATTCTCCTCTATCTAATAGTATGGCGGAAAGGAAGAATAGAATTTTGGTTGAGTTAACTAATGCCATGTTAATTGAGTCTTGTGCACCTTAAATTTTTGGGGTGAAGCTCTTTTGATTGCTTGTTATGTGTTGAATCGTGTGCCTCATAAAAATATCAAACTAACACCTTTTGAGTGGTGGAAAAGTCATAAGCCAAATTTAGGATATCTAAGAATTTGGGGTTGCTTAGTCTATTAATGGATCCAAAAATCTCTAAGTTGGGTAAAAAATTACTACTTGTATTTTTCTTGGTTATGATTCAAATAGTACGACCTATTGATTTTTTAATCTTGAAGATAGTGTGATAATAGAATCAGGTGATGCTATTTTTCATGAAAATAAATTTATTTTTGATTCTAAAAATAGTGGGGGTTTAAGGACTAAAGAAAATATTTTGTCACTACCAAGTTCTTCTATTTCTACTTGAAAAATAAAGAAAATATTGATTTTGAGTTAAGAAGAAGTAAACGAGCTAGAGTAGAAAAAGATTTTGGTCCTGATTATTATGTTTTTAACATTGGAGATGACCCTTTCTCTTTAAAAGAAGTTTTGTCTTTACATGATGCTATTTTCTGGAAAGAGGCTGTAAATGATGAAATGAAATAGATAATTTCCAATAAAACTTTTAAGTTAGTTGATTTACCACCGGGTTGTAAAATAATTGGATATAAATGGGTTTTACATAAAAAATTAAAACCGGATGAATCTGTTGATAAATATAAGGCTAGGCTAGTGGCTAAAGGTTTTAAGCAATTAGAAGGCCTAGAATTTTTTGATACTTTTTCACTGGTAACTAGAATTACATCCATTAGACTTTTAGTTGCTATTGCGGCAATTTTCAATTTACAAATTCATCACATGGATATAAAAACTACTTTTTTGAATGGAGAACTAAATGAAGAGATTTACATAAAACAACCCGAGTGTTTTGTTGAGGCCGGCCAAGAAAACAAAGTGTGTAAATTTAATAAATCCCTATATGACTTGAAACAGGAATCAAAGCAATGACATGAAAAATTTGATTCCTACATGATTGATAATGAGTATAAAACAAATGAGTGTGATAAGTGCATATATCATAAGTCTTGGAATAATTCGCATGTTATTAGTTGCCTATATGTTGATGATTTATTGATCTTTGTCTCTAACATGAATGTTATTAGTGAAACTAAAAATATTCTTAGAAGCCATTTTGATATGAAAGATCTTAGTGAGGCAAATTATATTCTAGGAATAAATATTACTAGAACTTGTGATTGAATTTTTCTTGATCAGTCACATTATGATGAGAAAATATTAAAAAAATATAATTTCCTTGATTGCAAGCATGTTGTAACTCCGTTTGATTCTAGTGTTCACTTGTTTCCTATTGAAAGTGAAAGTGATATTACAAATCAAAAGAAATATGCTAGGACAATTGGAAATTTGAGATATGTGACTGATTTCACTAGGCCTAATAGTGCATATGCAGTAGAAGTACTTAGCAGATTTACTAGCAAGCCAGGTAATGAACATTGACATGCTATAACTAGAGTAATGAGACATTTAATTGAAATAAAAAATTATGGTTTGTTCTATAACAAACATCCTACTGTACTTGAAGGCTTTTGTGATGCGGACTGGAATACTTTATCAGGTGATTCCTTATCTACTACTGGTTATGTTTTTACTTTGGGTGGTGGTGCTATTTGTTGGAATTCTAAAAAGCAAACAATTATTGCTAAATCTACCATGGAAGCTGAACTAATTGATTTAACTTCAGCTAGTAAGAAAGCGAATTGGTTGGGAGATTTGTTATTTCAAATACCTTATTTTAAAAAATTAATTCCTCCTATATTGATTTATTGTGATAGCACCTCTGCAATTGATAAGAGTTCAAAATCGTTATTACAACAGTAAATTGAGACCTATAAGAAGAAAACACAGTAATGTGAGATCATATTTGACAAATGATACCATTAATGTTGATTATGTCAAATCTTGCAGATCCACTAACTAAAGGACTTAGAAAGAGAAAAGGTCTGGAGCACATCGAGGGGAATGGGATTGAAGCCTATTGAATCTTGAGTCATATGTGAGGAACCCCAACTTGGAGACTAGAGATCCTATAATCAGGTTCAATGGAAAAAATGAATCATATGATGACTTGTTGTGAAAAAATGAACTACTTTTTTATCCCTCCCTATGGTGTGAGTGGATTTACCTGTAATGATTGTAAGGTTGAATTTGAAAAACTTTTAATGAAAATCTGTAGATCGTATGAGTGAGGTGCTAAATTACAAGAGCACTCTCAAACGGATTTCACCTGTGTGAGTGTGGAGGTAGGCTGCTTCCTATGAGAATTAGGCTAATTCTCAAAAGACACTTATTAAAACCGGGATAGCACAATGTCGTAATGTGCTGGTGGTAAAGCTCATTTAACACCTTGACTATTATGTGTAAGCAACAATTTTTTATTTTCCCTAAGTAGTCATAGTTCATGTCTGAGACCACTATGACTCTGGTGTAAAAAAAATACTATTTTACTAAGTGGAGGTTCAATGCAGAGCACACCTTTATTATGCATGGTTGTCTTTCTTCAACTAGTAGACTCTCTTGTATTAATATTAACATGAGTAGGGAGTTGATGGATTAACATTTTAATATTTTATAATATTATTTTGCTTTATTTGTTGTTAAGTGGGATGTGGGCTGCTCATTTATTTTAAGCATAAGTGCCCTTAATTATTTTTTAAGTTATAATTTTTGTGCAGTAACTTCTTTTAGCTATGCACTTCAGTTGCTGCATTTGCTATGATTGAATGACACTTTATGTCCCTCCAAAACTTTCAAGATCATTACTCCTACTTTACTTTCTTATGTTTTATGAAAATTATTTTGTGATTTAGTGGTAGGAATATGGATATACGTTTCTTATAACTCATGTAACTTCTACCATTATTCTATTCATTACTCTTGTAACCTAAAGGTCATTCATCTTCCTCCTTTACTACCCTCTTTTATTCTCCCTATTCATTACCTGGAAGAGTTCTTCACCTATAAATAAAGGTGGATCTTACATGGTTTTGCAACACATACACAAGATTATAGAGAGTTCACAAAAGTTAGTAAAAAAGAGAGTTTATTAGTTGATGGGAGATGTTCTTTTTATGGAGCTTCAAACTCAACTCTTGTCCAAAGTTGTTGAGCTGTTCTCTATGAGAAAGGTTGTTGTATCCTGGAGGGGATAAGTTATGAAGATTATTGCTGAACCGGTGAGAATATTTGCTGCAGTGGGCTTGAATCTCCTTAAAGAGAGCGAGATATCCGTGCCTCAGCCAAAAAAAATGAAGATAGTCTTTTTTATTTTCTTTCACTTGTAATTTTCAGTTATTAATTTTATTGTAATTTCAACAACAAAATGTAATATTGCATTCCCTCATAGGACTAATAAAGTTAATGAAAAATCTCAAACTATCTACCATGAACATATGAAATTTGCAAGAGTAAATGGAAAAATGTATTTAACTTACCTTTTAAAATTGATGAATGGCGCTTAATTTTTGACAGCCCTTTCAACATTTCATTTTACATCAAAATCTTATAGTGTCTCTATTTGTACGATAACAACATGAAATATCAAATTATATCAGGAAAATGACGTTTAATAAATTAGAATTTA
The DNA here is from genome assembly GCF_002878395.1 of Capsicum annuum. Classification (NCBI taxonomy): domain Eukaryota; kingdom Viridiplantae; phylum Streptophyta; class Magnoliopsida; order Solanales; family Solanaceae; genus Capsicum; species Capsicum annuum. The sequence goes on from NC_061115.1 coordinate 55,021,495, forward strand.
TGGTCATGAAAAGTCATGACAAGTAATAAAAATAAAAGCTACTACGTTTTTATATTAACGAGTATGATTAAATGAAGCAGAAATTTTTTTCTCAGTAATAAATGGTGTAGTAATTGAGACATTTATTTTTTTACAGTCGTAAGAAATAAGTAAGTACAAAAATTTATCCAAAAATGAGAAAAAAAAGATTAATAGAATCTTGGCCAAAGAGAGATTTCATCACTACTAAATAAATTACCAAAATCCGACCTCAAAAGAGGTTGGAAAAAACCAACCTGCCGAGGTTGGCATTTTAAAAAAATATTTTTCCTTTTAGTTTTTATGAAGCAAAATTGACCTCTAGAGGTCGGTTTTATTTGCATTAAAATCGTAAAAATACAAACCGACCTCTGGTAGTTGTTTTTTAAGAAAAATTGCAAAATTGATCTCGAGAGGTCGGTTTTATCAAAAGAAAAAAAAATTTCACAGAGGTTGGTTTTTGATTTTTTTTTTCATTTCATTGGGATCAATTTTTTCTTTAAAAAAAGAATGCTAAAGAGTATTGATAAAAAAGAGTTTTTATGCAATAAGCATCAACGGTATTCTACCATAAAGAAAATGGGAGTTCAAACCCTGTGTGACACCCTAACTTAGGATAAAAAGTCCTGCACTAGAAAAACGCATGAGAGATATTGGGTGTATAAGGAAGTAGAATTTTTATCCTAGTGGCATATTTAAAGTCGTGCGGGACTATCACTACTGGGTTGGGTTGTTACAAATGTTATCAAAGCTACTCCAGTGTCAGCCGTTTCCGTGTAGGCCAGATTTCAAATAAATTTTTGGCAAATTCTAGTAAGGCGGGAAAGATTTCAAACCTTAGTCTAGGCAAATTCCATATGGTGGGGAATAAGAGGGGTTGTATGCGTGTAACACCCTTAACTTTTCAATGTGTAAATTGAGCTTAAAATAAGCCCAGAAGCTCCATAATTAAGTGTAAATCACTTTAGGATGGGTTCTGACGGAGTGGGAGAACCTTTAGATGAAAATGGAGGTCTTGCAATGCGAGGGAGACCCCACATGATGGCCCCGCATTACGAGGGTTACCGCAAGGGAATACAAGCTTAGCTATACAGACGGACCGCTCTATGACGAGTGTCGTACGCGATGTGGGTCGCGCCATGAAGCCTCCCGTATGCGATGGGGGTCGCGCCTTGTGGTTTTCCCCTATAAGATGGGGGTCGTGCCGCAGCCCACCCCTTTTACCTGACGGTTTTGAAAATCTTTTGAGTATTCATATGGGGTATTTCAGTCCTTATACACCTACAATTGTCTCCTAATATTCTATTACGTTCTCCCTAATAGAGAATAACCCTAAATCAACATCAGAACATCCTCAAGTCCTATCTAAGTTAAGAATTAAGAAAGAGGGGTGTAAGAGAGCCCAAGGTTAACTTTTGATTCAACTTCTCTCCATTAGAGCTATGTAAAAGGTCCTAAAATCTATGGAGTTTTAAATTATATTATCTTAAATTCTTTTGGTGAATAAATTCATGAAAATTTTGTTTAATTATGCAAGCATGTTCTGACTTCGCACTTCTATTCCAAATTATGAAATTTTGTTAAACTTAAACATACTATTGTGATTGATGAAATGAATGGAAGTTTAAATGTTGTTTTCTTTTGAATTATCGATTCTTATGCCTATGGTTTTGAAGAGCTTGACTTGTGATGTAAATTACACTTACTACTTGTGGTGTTTATTAGAGTACAACTTAATGAATGAGTTTTCCTAAGTTTTACAAGAATTATCAATATGAAATGTCGTTTCCTAAGCCACCACATTGATTTCAAAGGTGTTACGAATTGAATTTTGTATGTTGGCCACCAATTCATGACATGTAAAAGATGAAAAACAACATGAAAATTTTCTTATGGGACTTGAAAGTCTTGGTAAGACGATACCAAATAAGACAAATGCCACTACAGACTACAAACCATGTTTTAAGAGAAATGCATGTTTTAAATGGCTAAAATGTGGTCTTAAAGAGAGTTAGCTGGCTTATTGAGAATACATGGGTATGAAAGGCCCAAATCCCGGAATCATGTTTTGAGGATACGGGATTGATACTGTCCTGGAATACGAATGATCATTGAATACTTGTTATATACTTTGTATACTGGACTAGACACTCCAATCATTGCGCCAAACTCAGATTGGGGGCTTGACCGACAAGTCAAAGTTGGACCCTGCATAGCCCTTGGGGTTTTTCAAATTATTTCAGTTATGCCACCTAACTTAGTATTTAAGAACATCATGATGTAGTCTCAGAAAAAAAGTTTTGAATTGAAATCCATATTTTTAGATTGATTTAATATTATGTGACAGTATATTATGATTCTTACAATGTTTTCACGATTAATGCTATTTTAAGAGTTATTTTATTTGGTCATTCTACATACCAATATATTTCAAGTATTGACCGTCCTTGTGCAACTGCATTTTCTCATAATATACGTTCTGAGGCTCAATCCATCACATAAGTAGATTTACTTTCAGAGATTAGATTTGGTGGGGCCTTCACTTCACTGGAAGGCATTTATTCATATGTTTAGTTTCTTTTAGTTCATGGTCAAGCAGGCCTTGTCCCAACCTACACATTTATTCATCAAGTAGAGGCTTCACTGACAGTATTTAATTAATGTTTTGTAATTACTTGAATTCAAAGTTGTAATACCCCAGGTTTTGGACTCTAAATTTTTCTTAGTAATTATGTTAACTGCTCAGGGTATGACTTACGTGACGAGTCATGAAGACTCATCACGAGTTGTATAGAGATAATTATGGTCTGATATGTATGGCTTCTCTAGGTTTCTTCCATTTTCACGATTGGGACCATACGAGTCGTAAGGTAATATCATGAGTCATGGTGAGAGATTCGTGACCTAATGAGTTTCTGTCAAGGTAATGACTAGATTCCATAAGTTGTAAGGTGAGGTCATGAGTTGTAGGGTGGGACTCGTGACCAAACTTGTAAGGAGGCCCTGAGTTTCTACCTTGGCTACGGGCCTTTGTGATAACTCATGACAAGTGATCACGAGTCGTTACGTGACCCATAGTGACTGGCAGTTATTTTCCTACACGATTTTCATTAAGGGTAATTTTGTATTTTCCCTTTCTCTACACTATTTCCATGACATAAAACATTCTCTTAGATCTATTTCCACCTATTAAACATGACATAAACACTCTCCTCTCTTTCAAATTTCCAAGTCAAGAACAAAGCTAGGGTTTCTAAGGGTTGGCCATCTAAGGCTCAAAGTGTGGTTTCTTCTATAAATTCTTGGTATTTTTGGACATGTATCTATTCCCTAACTTGTTTTTATACAAAAACATATGTTTAATCATGGTTTATGTGAATTTAATTAATTATCTTTGAATAATGGTTTGAGGGTTTTGTATGATTTCTATTTGATTGGTTTTCCTACGGTTTTTGAATTGTTAATCATGCTTTATCTCATGGTCTTTGAATTGAAATTGTGCATGGCACGGTGGATGGAAAGGGGCTCGTGGCATTCCCCTAAATTGATGGAATTTGGTATTCGAATCAATATTAATCTCAACCTATTTTATGAAATTAATTTTAAAACATGGATATATGCATAATTTAACTTTCGTTTAGAACCTTACATTGTATAAAATGTTAATGGAATATAAACTATTTTGAAAGGCCTTGGTGGCCATGGAATGGTTTTTAATTTGAACTTTGGAGTCTAATGGCCTAATTAGTTTGGCATAATGGAATTGGCTTGCAAACACAATTAATTGATATGAAGATATCATTCAGTAAATGTCCAAATATATAACACCTTGGTTAAAAACATGAGTTTTGCGTAAATGTATTAATTGGGCTTAAAGAGGGTTGTGTAGCTCGCTGTTGAAGTTGGAGGTCCCAGGAAGACCAATACTAGAAACCACGTTTTCTGGCATGGGGGCCTTGGTGGCTATGTGCATAGTTCACACTTTATATATATACTTTAGAATGGCGGCAGTTGAGGCATTCCCTATCCCTTCCTTAAATTTTCCTGGTTCATGAGGCAAACACGCAGTGGGACCCTTTTAGCATGGAGAGCTAAACTCATATATCCCATGGGTGCCCTTAGGATGGTTAGAGCTACACCGTCCAAGTTAATGGTTTTAAAACATATGCTAAACCCTATTCCCTATACACACACACACAAACATATATATATATATATATATATATATGAATATGTACATTGAGATTTGATTTTGTTTTAAAAATTGGCACTATATTACTCTTTACCTTGAATTATATGCTAGTGCTCACCCCTCTAACAGTCCTAGGATATTATATTATTTCATAATGTAGAGTTCGAAGACACCTCTTTTACCCATATGCAGCATTAGGTGGATTCATATTTGTCAGTTGGTCTGCGTTAAGGTGGTGAGCCTCGATCTTTCGAAAGGTCGGACATTTCATTGCTTTTCTTAAGGGTATCAAAGTTCTGTCTGTTTATTTTTTGTATTTTGGATTCCTTTTCGGCCATGGTCGAGGGCATATCCCGACCTAACTTGGTATTTTAGTTTAGAGGCTTTTGTGGACAAAGTATGGGAATGGTTGTTGATGACTCTTTGAGCTAAATTTTGAGTTACATTAACTATTTTATCTTTATATTCTAGATATCTTTTGCATTTATTTTGATTTTGATCGATTGAACAAGCTATGGGGGTAGTCTCCAATCCTTAGTGGGCTTGAGATACCCGTCATGACTAGGCTCAGGTTTGGGTCATGACAATCTTGGTATCAAAGCATAGGTTTAGGGTCTTTGGGTGTCCACAAATCCATGTCGAGTAGAGTCCTTTTATGCGTATGTAGTTCACCACACATATAAGTGGGAGGCTACAAGGCATTTAGGAATGCTTTTCTTTCTTATGTTTTATTTCAGGCTATAGATTTTAGTGTCACGAGTTTTCTCTAACACCCGATTTTCTTGCATTTCAGATAAAGCCTCCTCGAAGATCTGATGTACCTCTACCACACCAAAGGGGAGCATGGAGGGGACTCATCCTATTTATGGAGTGTAAACCCTTTTTAGGTACCCTTCTACTTATTGTACTATTCTACGTAGAGTTTCACTGGTCTCCATAAGTCCTTCTCCGGCTGGTGACTCTTATGCTCAGGTATCATAGTGGATATTTCTAATGAAAAGTTCTATCAGTCAATTTATCTTCTTACTAAATTAGTGGCCTCTCAGTCTCATCAATTTAGTCTTGTTGGTTCCGTTGTGGATTTAACTAAGGTCACTCGGGTTGGACAGTTCATGAGATTGCATTCCCCAACTTTTTTAAGTTCTAAGGTTGAGGAGGATCCTCAAGGGTTCATTGATGATATAGAGAATGTTTTCAGAGTGATGCATGCTACTATGTAGAAGGTATGGAGTTTTCTGCATATCAGTTAAAGGATATAGCATATTAGTGGTATGAGGAGTGGGAGAAGTGGAGAGGTGATAATCCTAAGGTAACATTATAAGATGAGTTTTTGGGTGCTTTTCCTGATAGTTTCTTTCCTCTTGATTTAAGGGAGGAAAAGGTTGAAGAGATTGTGAACTTGAGGCAGGGTGGAATGAGTACGAAGGAGTATTCCTTGAAGTTTCATTAGTTGTCTCATTATACTCCAGAGCTAGTATCTAGTATGAGGTCTAGAATAATGAAGTTTGCTGCTGATGTATCCCGTGACTTGGTTTTAGATTGTAAGGTTGCGATATTAAATATTAACATTTATATCTCCAAACTTGTGGTTTATATGAAGCAGATAGAGAATGAAAAAAAGAAATAGGCAGATATTAGAGATTGGCAGAATAAGAAGTTCAGGTATTCAGAGCACGGTAGAGGTCAGTAAGTTAGTGGGAGAATGTAATACCCCATACTTTTCCTATCTTAAATTCGTTCCTAGAGTGTCAAGGAATATATTTTGAAAATGAATACCTTTTATTTCATGTGAATTTTTCCAGATTTAGATCCTCAATTATGTGGGAAATTGAATAAGCTTTCCGTCAATAACAAATTTGCCTAAATCCGATACTCGGTTGAGAAGTTATGGCGATTTTAGTAAAGCAGTGTGCCACCTGGGCACTCACCACATCCCAGAGATGGTTAAAATCCCAATCTTCAAAATCCAGTGGACCTCCGCGATTGCCCCGTATCACGGAGATGTACAATTTCCCAGTTGTCACATTCCAGTAGACCAACGCGATCTTATTGCGTCACGTTTGGGGCCAAAATGGCATTCCAATAGAGTACTACGATGGTGGTGCATTACGGAGAACTTCCAATTCCCACTCTTTTGTTTTCCAATGAGCCACCGCGATAGTAGAGCATCGCGGTGGACTACAAAATGGGAAAAATCCTTTAATTTCCAGTCCGATTTAAAGTTTAAAAGGAGTATATTGGTAAATTCCCAAGCCTCCTAATCCGTCCAAAACATAAGATTAAACCCATTCTAAGCCTATTATACTCATTCTTCATCAATTCTCTCTCAAACAAAAACCCTAGAACTCAAAGGCTTCTTCTCCAAGAAATCAAATTCCACCATTGTTTCTCCAAGAAAGCTCTAAATTGAGGATTCCCAAGACAAGATAATCAAGAACTCATTTTCAAGAACTCAAATAGGAATCCAAAATTCAAGATTCTTCATTTAATCATCAATTAAGGTATGCGGGGTTTATGAACAAGGATCTTCTTTCATCCTTGTGCCCAAAATCAAGTTTTTATTTTAAATCTACATGATTTTGAATGATTATACATATATTTTAAATTAGGGTTCATACCTTTTATCACTATTTGCAAGATTATGAATTTTTAAGAGATTTTGAAGATGAATTGCATGTTTATTTTCATATTTTAATGCCTATTGCAGTAAATTCCAGATTTTGAGATAAATTATCATTGTTTTCATTATCAAGCATGATTATTATAATGTTTTGATATGAACTTGATGCATGGGTTACTAAGCCCAAGATTATATGTTGATATTTCAAGAAAGATGATGCTCTAAGTATCTTATGAGCAGATTATTTTTAGTTTTTCAATAAAGCTTTGATCTTTCCATCTTTAGATAAGTTTTGGAATCCACTTTACAGATTTATTACAGATTACAGAAATCAGAATAATTTTATTTATAGATTGAATCAGAAAAATGCATAACTGGTTTTATAATAACCCTTATGCTAGCTTTAAAGTGGATTTTCAACAGAATAAGCGCAACTTAAAGGGAGTAGTATTTAGCACCAAGCGGGAAGTGTGGGATTAGAGTGCCCTATCTTCCACAGAACTACCTAGCCAACGTAGGTACAAATTATGAGATTATTCCCATTCCAATATGGGTGAAAGTTACATATGTGATCACTTAGCTTTGGTTATACTCCTTGGCAAGAGTATGACACATCTCCCCATTGTGATGTTTTCCTCTTAGGGGAATGAGACGTTGGACTTCAAGTTAGCTAATATGGTTTATGTCGGTTAGAAGAACCTCCCTGCTAGTTAAAGTAAAAGATTAACAGAAAACCTTTTAGAAAACTAAGTGTAAAGGCTCACATTTTTATTCAGAATATGCTTTATAGAAAGATAATAGTTACAGATTTCAGCCTTTAGATTTCAGACATAGAAGTGAGTCCTTTCTACACTTAGACAGTATGATTTAAAGACAGAGTATTAGCACAACTTTTAGAACTAAATGTTATGACTCAATAGATTTACAAAGTCCGATTTGCTTTTCATGATTTCAGTATTTCAGATATTCCAGTTTATGTGTCATTTACACTTAGCATGCATTATTTTACAAATTATGATGATGAGATGATGTTTTACTTATGCATTTCACCCCCATATACTCAGTATATCCTCAAAGTACTGATCCACATATACTTCTATGTTCTATAATATCTCAATAATATAGGTTCAGGTGCTCAGCATTAACAGTGTGAGTAGTTCAAGCTTCTCTATCTACATCCGACGATTGGTGAGTCCTCACAGTTTGGGGACTTATTCATTCAGATTTTGTAGCATATTAGTTGACATGATTCAGTACTCTGTTCAGACAGTTTGAGTTAGCTAGGGATTTTTTCTAGTAACTCTCTATTTATTAGTAGCAGAGGCTTGTCAGACTGCTAGATTTGATTCAGACTTACAGTATTGATTTTCAGACATTACATTCAGATTATTCTCATCTATCTCAAACAATTTTTCCATATCTAGTATGACTTTTATGTCTATATTTCCTTTATTATGAGATTCAAATTTAGTAGAAGGCAGACAGGGTTAGCTTAAGGTTACTCGTAGTCTTGAGCACCATATGATATATCGGATCAGATATCAGCATGTTACAAACTTGGTATCAGATCCTATGGTTTATAAGAGGCCTAGGGAGTCAGACAAGTTGCGTTACATAGAGTCTTGATCATGGGTGTAAAGCATGCCACATTTATGAGCAAGAGGCTACATGACATTCTTAGGAAATCATCTCTTTGTTTCATGATCTATCGTGCTTATAGTGTCTCTATCTGCTTTTAACTCATGCTATTATGTGATAGTTGAATATGCTTCCTCATCGAGATAACACCTGTAGAAATAATAACCAGCCACCCCAGCCTGTAGATCCTCTAAATGAGAACATATCCTATGCTGAGTTTCGGCTGCCTTATAGGCATTGGCCCAGAAAGTGACTGCCAATGTTTAGTATAACCATCAAGCTGCAGTCCTACTTCAATAGAATGGTTATTTACCAGTAGCCAGAATTAGGGATTTCATGAGAATGAATCTGCCAGAGTTTTTTGGGTCGAAAGTAGGTGAGGACCCATAGCTTTATTTAGATGAGATGAATAAGATCACCTAGATTATTCATGTTTCTGAATAAGAGAGTAGGTTGAAGGATGTAGCATATGATTGGATAGTTATGTGGAAGAATGGTAGATGTAAGAATGTAGCTCCTATGAGTTGGCAAGTATTTTAAGATACTTTTCTAGACAGGTTCTTTTCGCGTGAAATAAGGGAGGCTAAGATAGAGGAGTTTATGAACCTGAGGTAGGGCTCAATAATAGTGGAAAAGTACTACCTTAAGTTCAACCAGTTGTCTAAGTATGCCCCAGATATGATGGCTGATCCTAGGGCAAGCATGAGTAAGTTTGTTACCAGAGTACTTATCTTGGTAGTCAAGGAGTGTAGGATTGCCATGCTTATTGGAGACATGGTTCTTGCTAGGTTGATGATTCATGCTCAGCATATTGAGGTACAAAATTTCAAGGGCAAAGATAGAAGTAATAAGAGGGATAGAACAAGATAGTTTGAGTATTGCCAAACTAAGTCTGAAGGGGGAAATCATTCGCAGTTTCAGAATCGTTCATCTATGCCAGCTCTATTATTAGCTAGTACTCCCGCTCCTAGAGCTAGGTAGGAGCAGTGGGGGTAAGTCTTCTATGTCAAAATCTCAGCATAGTGTGAGTAAAAGTCCTAGTTATTCTCCATGTGCTAAGTATGGTAAGAATTACCCTAGTGAATATTTAGTTGGATAGAAGGGTTGTTATGGTTATTATAATTTGGATCATGGAATTAGAGAGTGTCTGCATGCTAAGTAGGGAAACAGAGATGTTCGTCCCTAGACTCAGGCTACTAGTGCACCAACTCGTTTAGGTTGCCCAGTCCCTCCTCAGGGTGTATCATCCAGTACTAGTGGAAGTCAGTGCTATAATCAGTTTTATGCTTTACCATCCTTTTAAGAGCAGGAGGATTCACTAGATGTTGTTACTGGTATGCTTCATATCTTTTATCTTGATGTTTATGTTTTGTTAGTCCCTAGGTCGAGTTTCTCTTATGTTACCCCATTTGTTGCAGTAAATTTTGAAATACATCCTGAAAAGATCCTGAGCCCTTCTTGGTTTCTACCCCAGTTGGTGAGTCAGTTGTTGCCAAATAGTCCTATAGAAAGTGTCCTATCATTGTCCTTCATAAAATCATGGTAGAAGACTTAATAAAGTTAGATATGGTTGACTTTGATCTTATTCTTAGTATGGATTGTCTCCATTACTTTTATGCATCTATAGATTGTCGCACCCGAGTGGTGAAGTTTTAGTTTCTAGATAAGCCAGCCTTTGAGTGGAAAGAAAATTTTGTGTCTCCTAAGAGCCATTTCATAGCTTACCATAAAGCCAGAAAGTTGATTTCCAAAGGGTGTATCTATCATCTAGTTTGAGTCAGAGATACTAAGTCTGAGACTCCAACAATTCAGTCAGTCAGTGTAGTCAACGATTTTCCTAATGTCTTTCTTGAAGATATAGAATTCAGTATTGACCTTCTCCTAGATACTTAACCTATTTCTATGCCTCCTTATCGTATAGCTCCAACTAAGCTTAATAAGTTGAAAGAGCAACTCAAAGATCTTTTAGATAAAGGTTTCATAAGGCCTAGTATTTCTCCATAGGGCGCTCCCATCCTATTCGTGCAAAATAAAGATGGTTCTTTGCGTATGTGCATTGACTATCATCAGCTGAATAAAGTTACAATAAAAAACAAATACCCTCTTCCTAGAATTGATGACTTATTTAATCAACTCAAAGGTGTAAGTTATTTCTCAAAGATGGACCTTAGATTCGGCTATCATCAACTTAGAGTAAGGCAGTGTGATATTCCAAAGGCAACTTTCAGAACCCATTATGGTCATTTTTTGTTTCTATTTATGTCCATCGGGCTAACCAATGCCCTAATAGCTTTCATGGACTTGATGAGCAGAGTGTTCAACAGTATCTAGACATGTTTGTTATAGTTTTTATCGATGATATTCTTGTCTACTCTCGTAGTGAGGATGATCATGCAGACCATCTTAGAATCGTGTTGTAAACTCTTATAGATCACCAGTTGTTTGCCAAATTCAGCAAGTGCAAATTTTGGCTAAGGTCTGTATCTTTCATTGGTCATATCATTTCCAGTGAGGGAATCAAAGTTGATCTCCAAAAGATAAAAGCCGTAAGAAATTGTCCAAGACCTATCTCTCCACTAGATATTAGGAGTTTCTTGGGTTTATCTAGCTATTACATATGTTTTTTTTGATGTTTTCTCAAGTATTGTGTCTCCTATGTCTATATTGACCCAAAAGAAAGTTAAGTTTTAATGGTTAGATTTCTACGGGAAGAGTTTTTAGGTGTTAAAGACTCGACTCACTCTAGCCCCTGTTTTAGCATTACCTGATGGTACAAATGGTTTTGTTGTGTATTGTGATGCCTCTAGAATTAGTTTGGGTTATGTTTTGATGCAGAGAGGTAAGGTCATAGACTTTTCCTCTAGACAATTTAAGCCTCATGAAAAGAACGTCCTGACCCATGATCTTGAGTTAGCTGCTGTAGTGTTTGCTTTCAAAATTTGGAGACATTATTTATATGGGGTGCATATTGATGTTTTCACGAATCATAAAATCTTATGATATGTGTTCACTAAGAGAGAGTTGAATCTTCAGTAGAGAAGGTGGTTGGAATTATTAAAAAATTATGATAGGAGTGTGTTGCATCTCTGGGCAAGGCTAATGTAGTGACAGATGCCCTTAGTAGATTGTCCATGGGTAGTGTTTCTCAAGTGGAGAATGATAAGAAGGATCTAGTTTGAGAAGTTCATCGATTAGCTAGATTGGGTGTTAGATTGGTTGATTCAGCTGAGGGGAATGTTTGGGTTCAGAGTAGTTCCGAATCTTCTCTAGTTTTGGAAGTGAAAGAGAAGCAAGATAAGGATTCTAGTTTGGTCAAACTGAAGGAATTAGTTAAAGACCAAAAGATAGAGGTTTTCTCCTAAGGGGATATGGTATGTTGAGATACCAGAGTAGATTATGTGTTCCTTGTGTTTATGATTTGAGGCAACAAATTATGGCGGAAGTGCATGGTGTGCATTATTCTATTCATCCAACAGCCACCAAGATATACTGCGACTTGCGAGAAATCTATTGGTGGAGTGGTATGAAGAGAGATATAGCAGAGCTTGTAGTAAAGTGTGGAACTTGTTAGCAGGTTAAGGTAGAGTTCCAAAGACCTGATGGTATGTTGCAATAGTTTGGTATCCCTATTTGGAAGTGGGAAGAGGTAAATATGGACTTTGTGACTGGACTACCCCATGATTCGATTTGGGTGTAGTAGATAGATTGTCTAAGTCCGTGCATTTCTTGCCAGTTCACACGTTCTACACAGCTGAAGATTATGTTAAGATATGCATCAGAGAGTTAGTTAAATTGCATGGAGTTCCTTTGTCTATTATCTCAGATAGGGGTACTCAATTTACCTCTCAATTTTAGATAGCCTTTTAAAAAGGTCTTGGTACCTAAGTTCATCTTAGTTCAACCTTTCATCCACAGACAAATGGTCAGGCAGAAAGGACCATTCAGACTCTAAAGAATATGTTGAGGGCTTATGTTCTTAATTTCAAAGGTAGTTGGAATAAGCATTTGCCGTTGTTTGAGTTCACTTATAATAATAGTTACCATGCTAGTATTCAAATGGACCCATTTGAATCTCTTTATGGGTGGAGATATAGATTTCCAATTGGTTAGTTCGTAGTGGGTGAGGTCGCTTTGATTGGGCCAGACATGGTGTTTGAAGCTATGGAGAAAGTTCAATTGATTCGAGAGAGATTAAAAGCATCCCAGAGTCGTCATAAACCTTATGCAGATGTAAGAAGAAGAAATATTGAGTTCAAGGTTGATGATCTTGTGTATTTAAAAGTTTCAACCATGAAAGGGGTGAAAAGATTTGGCGAAAAGGGGAAGCTTAGTCCCCAGTATGTAGGCTCCTTCTGAATTTTGAGTCGTGTTGGGAAGGTGGCGTATGAACTTGAGCTACCCGCAGACTTATCCTTAGTTCATCCAGTATTCCATATGTCCTTGTTGAAAAATTAAATGGATAATTCAGCCATTATAGTTCCTCTAGAAAGTACAGATATTCAGAACAGTCTTTCGTACGAAGAGCTCCTAGTAGAGATTCTTAATCATTAAATTTGTAGACTAAAGAACAAAGAAGTTTCCTTGGTCAAAGTTTTATGGAGAAATCAGTTTGTTGAGGGTGCTACTTGGGAAGAAGAAGCAGACATGCGTACCAAGTATCCTCATCTCTTCTCCACGAACTCAAATTCAGCCGAAGATAATAGTTTTCCTTCATTAAGTTCTTTTCCAGTCTCAGATTCAGCTATATAGTTATTTTATGCCACCTCATGCACTCACAGATCAGCTCAAAAGCTCAGTATGCTTTAGATTCAGTCATTCAGTTTATTTTTGTTGTGCATGATAGCTTATAGCCTCAGATTCCTTAGTATTTTCAGCTTAACTAGCTACATTCGAGGACGAATGTTCCCAAGGGGGAGATATTTTTATTCCCCATACTTTTCCTAGCTTAATTTCATTCCTAGAATGTTAAGGAATAGATTTTGAAAATGAATACCTTTTATTTCATGTGAAATTTTCCATATTTAGACCCTCCATTTGTGGGAATTGAATAATCTTTTCGTCGATACCAAATTCTCCTAAATCGGATACTCGGTTGAAAAGTTATGGTGATTTTAGTAAAGTAGTGTGCCACCTGGGAACTTACTGCATTGCGGAGATGGTTAAAATCCTAATCGTCAAAATCTAGTGGACCTCCGCGATTGCCTTGCATCGGGGAGAATTCTAAATTGCCTATTGTTACATTCCAGTAAACCAACGTGATCCTACCGCATCGCGTTGGAGGCCAAAATGGCATTTCAATAAAGTACCATGATGGTGGTGTGTCACGGAGAACTTCCAGTTCCCACTCATCATTTTCCAGTGAGCCACCGCAATAGTGGCGCATCGCGGTGGCCTACAAAATGGGAAAAATCCTTTAATTTCCAATCCGATTTAAAGTTTAAAAGAGGTATATTCGTAAATTCCCAAGCCCCTCAATCCATCCATAACATAAGACTAAACCCATTCTAAGCCTATTATACTCATTATTCATCTATTCTTTCTCAAAGAAAAACCCTAGAACTCAAAGGCTTCTTCTCCAAGAAATCAAATTCCACCATTGTTTCTCCAAGAAAGCTCCAAATTGAGGATTCCCAATATAAGATAATCAAGAACTCATCTTCAAGAACTCAAATAGGAATTCAAAGTTCAAGATTCTTCATTTAATCATCAATTAAGGTATGTGGGGTTTATGAACAAGGATCTTTTTTCATCCTTGTGCCCAAAACTAATTTTTTATTTCAAATCTGCATGATTTTGAATGATTATGCATGAATTTTAAATTAGGGTTCATATCCATTATTGCTACTTCCATTGTATGAATTTTTTTAGAGATTTTGAAGATAAATTGCATGTTTATTTTCATATTTTCATGCCTATTGCAGTAAATTCTAGATTTTGAGATGAATTATCATTGTTTTTATCATCAAGCATGATTAATATGTTGTTTTGACATGAACTTGATGCATAGGTTACTAGGCCTAAGATTATATATTGATACTTCAAGAACGAGGATGCTCTTAGCATCTTATGAGCAGATTATTTTAGTTTTTCAATAAATCTTTGATCTTTTGATCTTCAGGTAAGTCTTTGAATCCACTTTATAGATTTATTACAGATTACAGAAATTCGAACAACTTTATTTACAGATTGAATTAGATAAATGCATAACTGGTTATATAATAACCCTTATGCAAGTTTTAAAGTGTATTTTCAATAGAATGAGCGCAACTTAAAAGGTGTAGTATTTAGCACCGAGTGGGAAGTATGAGATTAGAATGCCCTATCTTTCACAGAACTACATAGCCAATGTAGGTACAGATTATGAGATTATTCCTATTCCAATATGGGTGGCGGTTGCAGATGTGATCATTTAGCTTTGGTCATACTCCTTGGCAAGAGTATGACACCTCTCCCCATCGTGAGGTTTCGCCTTAGGGGAATAAAAAGTTGTACTTCATGTTAGCTCATATGGTTTATGTCAGTTAGAAAAACCTCCATGCTAGTTAAAGTAAATGATTAACAGAAAAGCTTTTAGAAAACTAAGTGTAAAGGCTCACAGTTTTATTTAGAATATGCTTTGCAGAAAGATAATCATTATAGATTTCATCTTTCAAATTTCAGACATAGAAGTGAGTCATTTCTACACTTAGATAGTATGATTTAAAGATAGAGTATTACGACAACTTTTAGAACTAAATGTTATGACTCACTTGATTTACGAAGTATGATTTTTTATTCATGATTTTAGATTTCAGTATTTTAGATATTCCAGCTTATGTGAGTCACTTACACTAGCATGCATTGTTTTACAAATTATGATGATGAGATGATGTTTTACTTATGCATTTCACCCCCATATACTCAATATATCCTCAAAGTACTGATCTACATATACATCTATGTGCTATATTATCTCATAATGTAGGTTCGAGTATCTCCATCCACATTCAACAGTTCATAAGTCATCATAGTTCAGGGACTTATTCATTCAGATTTTGTAGAATATTAGTTTACATAATTCAGTACTCTATTCAGATAGTTCAAGTTAGCAGGGGGTTTATTCAGTGAGTCTCTAGCTATTAGTAGTATAGGCTTATTAGACTGCTAGATTTGATTCAGACTTACAGTATTGATTTTCAGACATTACATTCAGATTATTCCCAGCTATCTGAGATAGTTTTTTTGAATTTAGTATGACTTTTATGTCTATATTTCCTTTATTATGAGATACAGATTTAGTATAAGGCAGACAAGATTAGCTTAAGGCTACTCATAGTCTTGAGCACCATGTGACGTCTGGGGATCAAATTTTAGGGCATTACAGAGAAATGGTAGACAGTTGAGCAAGAAGAATAATTAGGGAAATTCTTATTCATATTCTTCAGTTAGAGCTCCTTATTTGAAGTAGTCTGGTGATTATTAATTTCAAACTAGTTAGGGTCCTAAAGCACAGGGTGCCCAATTTCAAGCTAGTGGAGCTTAATTAGCCCTGCCATATCCTTGTTGTTGGTTTTGTTGTCAATTTTACCGTGGTGATAGAGATGAGGGAAGGAACTTATGCTTTAATTGTTATCAACCTAGACATATATAGAGGACATATCCTACAGCTAAAGTAGCCACTAGGTCTAACAAGTTCCCGATTGCCACTTGTTTAGCACCTGCACCAAAGGGTGCTACTCTATGTACCTATACTGGATAGAACTATCTCTATGCTCACACCACCCGTCAGGAATCTGAGGCTTCTCCTAATATTATCACTAGTATGTTACAATTTTTCTCTCATGATATGTATTATTTGCTTGATCTTGGGTCTACCTTTCCTTATATGGTTGTGTATTTTGATTTTGTTCCTAAAACCATTTTTGAGTCTTTATCTATGTCTACTCTGATGGGTAATTCTATAGTTACTAGAAGGATCAATAGGGGTTGTGTGGTGTTTATCATTCATAGAGAGATCTTGGTGGATTTGGTAGATCTTGATATGGTAGATGTTTATGTTATCTTAGGAATGGATTGGCTTTATTCATTCTATGCTTCTTTGGATTTTAGGACCCGAAAGGTAAGTTTCCATTTTCTTTATGAATCGGTAATCGAATATGAGAGAAGGTACTTAGTTCTTGAAGGGAGAATTACCTCTTATCTTAGAGACTGGAAATTGATCTCCAAAGAGTATATATACCACCTCTTTCGAGTTAAATATTCTAGTTTAGGAGGTTCTCTCCTTGTAATCTATCAATGTGGTTAAGTAGTTTCTCAAGGTTTTTCCTGGTGATCTTCCTGGAGTTCCTCAAGAGAGGAAAATAGACTTTGGGATTGATCTTATACCAGATACCCATCTTATCTATATTCCTCCCTGTGTAATGGCTCCGACTGAGTTGAAATATATGAAAGAGAAGTTAAAAGATCTTCTTGATAAGGGCTTTATTCATCTTAGTATTTCTCCACGAGGTTCTCCTATTCATTTTGTGCGTAAGAAATATGTGTCTTTTCAAATACGTATAAATGAAACACCCTGGGTTTTGACCCTTGAAAATTTCCAAAGCTTTGAGATCACTGTCCTTGTAATGAATCATAATATAATGTGGGTACAGGTCAGGTGACACAACTTATAAGGTGTCTATTTATGGTGGTTGGTTTTATATTATCATTATGGTTTGGTGGTATGGGTTGTTAGGTGTGGTGACGGGTCGTTACGTTGATCCTTTACATAATTAGAAACTTAGTGACTTGACTTGGCTTATAGTATGAGATACTCACTAAGAGTCACGAGGATAGCTTATGCGTCATTTTTAGAAGTCGTATATTTTCTAGTATCAATCCATTTGGATTCTGTCTTGGGTACAACTGGACCATACGAGTAGTATAGCTTGGTCAAGAAGGAGGGTTAGGGAGTTGACTGATGGATAGTGTGTGGTTGTCTAACTCACTGTCTTTTTGATGACTCAATGGTATGATTCGTATGTTGTGGTCACCAGTCAAGGGGTCGACTCCTAACCACATGTGACATTTTTACAATTTTAAGTTGGGGGTATTCGGGACATTTCCCCTTTTAACTCATTTGGACAACACAACATAAATTACTTTTTAGGACTTTATTAACCTATTATTCACAATCAAAAATCCTTAAAATCTCTCTCAATCAAATGGCTAGGGCTTCATCAAGATAACCAATTGGGGGCTTTCAAGAGTGATTCTCTTCATTTTCTTTGTTGCCTATGACACGTTACTCCCCCCTCAATGTTATTTTACAAAGGTCATGTGTTTTAATGTTTGGTTTTCATTCTATTGTTATGGCTTTGATATAATGGTTAGGGGTTTTGGATGTTCATGGTTGAATAATATTTCTCACGGATTAATTATGGTTTTTCATTATTTTAATATGATTTTGAACATTGTGGGATTCATGGTAATGGTAATTGGATTTCAGGGTATTATGGGTTCCCCAAAATACTTTTTTATGGTTTTGAAACTTATGTCCCCTCAACTTATTTGTTAAAATGCCAATGAGAATGATTTTGTCACATAGTTTGACTATCTTGAATTCCTTGCATTGCATAAAAGGTAATGGAACTTAAATTGGGTTGGTTGGTTTTAAATGGCTTGGAAAGGCCTTGGTGGCCATGGTCTTGGTTTAATTGGAATCTTTGGAGTCAACTTAGTTTACTGGCTTTGGTATGGCATATAAGGATTGACTCTCAAGCTCTAGTTTTGGTATTTGATGATAGGCGAAATTACGCGCCTATATCAATATATTTTGCCCATATTTTAGCCTAGTTTCGAGAACTAATTATCTATTTCGTACACTTTTAGTCCTTTTTCCTGTAAATGAGCTAACAAATGTGATTAGGAAAGTTTCAGGTATAAATGATGCAAAATACAGCAATTTATGGCTTACTTGACGCAAAAGAAAGCTCACAAACGAGATGGAAAGGAGCTGGACGCATAAAGGACTAAATCTGCTGCATGGAAAATCTGTCCCGGGCTAAAACAGCATTTCTGAAGACTTTGGGACTTACAGACACAAAGCTGGATTTTTGCCATAATACATTAACCTAGTGCAATTAGGTTATGTGTTTCATCATTCTATTTGGATTATAATTTTGTAACCTTACCCTAGTACAATTGGGTCAAGGATTTCATTAGTATATTAGGATTTGGTTATTTATTTTATTAGTTGAGTAGGAGTAGGATAGGAGTATTATAAATACCCTATCATGTTAGAAAAAAAGAAAAAGGGGGGGAGACATTCTGACAATTCATTCATCTCCTTACAATTAAGACATCTTCCTACAACCCATTCTCAATTCTTCATTCTTCTACTCTTAAATTCCACAACAAGAGAATCGTTACTTGCTACGGAATCACTAAAACCACACGCCAAACACCTACTATTCACGCCATCCACCATGCAAAACGTGATATCCTTCGCATTCATGGGTAACTAAATCTCTTAGTTGGGGTTATGGAAGCCGAATGAGTTACTATCTATAGCTATGAGTTTGTGAGTTCAAGACAAGTATATTGCTTATATCATTATTCTCTTCATCTTAAATCTACATTCTTTGCAGTTCAAACACAAGAACACGCCATTCTAACATCTAACCTGTTCGAGAGAAAGGTTATTTGTCTAGAAAAGAAGACGCATAGACCAACGCCAGTCTAACATCTGACTTGTTCGAGAGAAAAGTTATTTGTCTGGAAAAGAGATAATGTCAAGGTAGTAGGACACCCTTTCCTATTAAAAAGCTAGTGCCGTACCTGGACTAACTTCTTGGAGAATTCGTACCGTTAGTCACGCTTTAAGCTCAAGAGAGTTAAAGTGAAATAGTCCTTGTTTAGGTCGAGAGACGCTTGGATTTACCATCGACTACAATTCTCTATAAGCAATTACATGTCAAGACTCTACACACTCATAGCCAATAGAGACGTATACCTCAGAAGGTGGACATAACCCCAACGCCTCAATTCTCATTGTTTACAACACACGTGACAATCTCTCTTTATTTTGCTATTTTCAGTTCTTACATTCTTGTTTTGGTTACATACTACAATCCCCCCTTTCCTACGAGACTTGCACTAAAAGTCTAGTAATTTTTCTTGCTTGTTGGCCAAGCTATTCTCTGTGGGATCGATACCCAACCCAGGTTGGGTTCTATATTTGCTAACGACCGCTTTACACTCCCACGAGAGCTGTAGATTGAGCGTTATCAGTATTACGATACCAATGGTTAATGCCTAATTAAAAAAACTCCTTGGTAAATGGTTGGAATGTGTAAATGGTTTTAATATGGGCTTAAGAGGGTGTGTAACAAAGCTGTGGAAGGTGGAGGTCCATAGTAAACCAATACTAGAAACTCATATTTACCAATTTGGGGTTTTTTCATAGTGACCATGTGCATAATGTCACACTTTATATTTTCTGATATTTACTAGTTATTTCAGATTTTTTTCTCCAATCGTGTGCCTAACATGCACTGGGGCCCTTTCAATAGGGGGAGTTGAACCCATATAGCCTATGGGTGAATTTAGGAGAACAAAGCTACACAGCCCAGGTAATGGTTTTAAATATATTCAAAACCCTGTTCCCTATCCCGACATGATATGTATGTATATATGTGATTGCATATGGTTATTTACTTTGGTTTTGAATTATTGGTATTATTTTATCTTATCCCTAAGTATATGCTAGCATTCACTTCGCTAACACTCTTTGGGCACTGTATCCCTATGCGATGCAGGAATTGGTCATACTGCATTCCTTTTGCTTAGTGACTTAGATTCGGGGACATCTTTGATTCAGATCGAAGTGGTGAGCTTTCATACTCTAGAAGACTCCATTTCATGATATGGAATTTTTTTATTATTTTTGTTTCTTGGATTTTGGTTTTGGCTATGGTGGGGGAATGTCCCAAAAAATGTTATTTGATTCTGGTTAGAGGCTTTTGTCAGACTACGATGGGCATGGGCGGTGTTGGTATTGGTGTCAGTATTGGTATAGGTATTGATATTAGCATTGTGGTTGAATAGTTGGTTGAGGTTGTTTGATTTTTATTAGAGACTTTATTTAATGTCTCTAAACTATTATTGTCCTATTTCATTACATGTTCATAATTCATCAGACATAGGGTGCAGGGCGGTTATGGTTGGGTATTGGGGGTGGTCTCCGGTCTTAGTTGGACTTGAGATGCCTGCCACAACTAGTCCCTAGTTTGGGTCATGTCAAATTGGTATTAGAGCCCTTGGTTCATGGTCAATTGGGTGTCTGAAAAAGCTGTATCGAATAGATACTCATAAGGGAGAGACTACAAGGAATTTAGGAATGTTTCTATTTCTTGAGTTCTATTTCCAATCTATAGAGTCTATGGTCTTGAAATCTTCTCTAATTCTTGTTTCTTCACTTTTTAGATGATGCCTCCTCGAAGATCTACAGATCATGGAAACTCCTCTGTCCTACCTGAGGGCAAGGTTTACAGGATCCATTCTATTTTTAGGGTCAAGACATGGTCTAGGGGTCCAGTCCTTGATTGCCCCCTAGAGTTCTATTAGTTCCCTCCATTACTTCTTGAGACCCTTAGGTTGATGTGACGAATGCAGAGTTAAGTTAGTCTATCCATATGTTGGCATAGTTGGTAGCTTCTCAAGCTGAGTGTGGTACTTCTATTACTCCATCTCCTGAGGCCACAAAGGTTAGCTAGTTCACGAGGTTGAATCCTCCAACCTTTACTAGTGTTAAGGTAAAAGAGTATCCTCAAGGTTTTCTGGATAAGATGGAAAAAATCTTCCGTGTTATTCAATCTATGAATATAGAGGGCGTGGAGTCTACTACCTACCAGCTAAAAGATATGGTGTAATAGTGGTATAAGGGATGGGATCAGTAAAAGGGTGATGGTGCTGAGTCAGCTCTATGAGAGGATTTTTCTAATATTTTCCAGGACCAGTTCTTTCCTCGAGAAGTGAAGGAAGCAAAGACAGAAGAGTTTGTTAATAGAGAGTAAGGCTGCCTTATTGAACAAGTACATGGATATCTCTTGGTCGGTTGTGTACATACAGTAGGTTGAGAAAGAGAAGAAGAAGCAGGCTGAGATAGGAGAGAGCTAAAGCAAGAAGTTTAGATTTTTTGAGTAGGGTGGTGGCCTATAGCAGAGTGGCAGGGATGGTGGGAAGTGTCCCAAGAATAAAATAGGGCAATTTTGGGTCTTTCTCAATGGCTAGTGCTCTCTACCCAAAGCCATCGGGAGATAAGCATTTCTAAGGTAGAGATAATTATAGGGCACAGGGTGCCCAATCTCAGGCTAATAGTCAACTCTATCATATCCTCTCTATAGAATTTTGGGGCAATTGAACCCGGGTTATTGTGATGAGGAAAAGGAAAAGTGCTTCAACTATGGCCGACTAGGGTTTATGTCTAGGAGTTTTCCACTAGCCAAGGTTGATTTAGGGGAAAACAAGGTACTAGTTGCCTTTTCATCTGTTCTGGCACCAAAGGGTGCACTATCTAAGTCCTACACTGGTAAGAACCATCTCTATTCTCTCACTACATACCAGGAGTCTGAGGTATCACTTAATGTCATGACTGGTATGTTGAAACTCTTTTCCCATTATGTTTACTATATACTTGATCCAGGGTCCACTTTCTCTTATGTGACCATATTTGTGGTTGTGCATTTTTGTTTTAATCCCGACTTTATTTCAGACCCTTTTTCTATTTCTACCCTAGTGGGTCACTATGTTGTGGCTAGAAGAATTTATAGGGGTTATGTGGTATTTGTGGGTGGTTGGGAGACTTTGGTGGATCTGTTTGAATTAAACATTTGGGATGGATTGATTGCACTCATACTATGCCTCTCTAGACTGTTGAACTCATAGGTTCATCTTTAAATTCCATAATAAGGTAGTTATTAAGTGGGAGTGTGGTTCCCTAGAACATAAGGGAAAGTTCATATCATATCTTAAAGCTTGGAGATTAATCTACAAGGAGTGTCTCTATCATCTGGTTTGGGTTAAAAATTCTAAATCAGAGGGTCCTTCATTGAAATCTATCACGATAGTGAAAGTATTTCCTGAGGTCTTTATAAGGAGATTAAGTTTGGAATTGATGTTTTTTTGAACTCTCATTTTATTTCTATTCCTCCATATTGAATGGTTCTGGCTGAGTTGAAGGAGCTGAAGGAGTAACTAAAAAATCTTTTAAACAAGGGTTTCATCCAACAGTGTTATTTGTGCATAAAAGGATGGTTTCCTTCAGATATGTATTGACTACCAGCAGTTGAATAAGGTGATAGTAAAGAATAAGTACCCTCTTCCAAGTAAAGATGTTTTGTTTGATCAGCTGCAAACTTCTTAAATTTTCTCCAAGATCGATCTTTAATCCAGGTATCGTCAGTTCAGGATTAGGGAGGTGGATATTCCTAAGACTACTTTCCATACTCCATATGGGAATTTTGAATTTCTAGTTATGTCTTTTGGGTTAACGAATGCCCCGACGACATTTATGGATTTGAAGATTAGATTTTTTTTTCCAGTAGTTTCTAGATTTTTTTGTCATTGTGTTCATAGATGATATTTTGGTGTACTCTAAGAGTGAGGTGGATCATTCCAATAACCTCATCATTCTATTGCATACCCTAAATAAGTAGCAGTTGTATACTAAATTTTTGAAATGTGAATTTTGGTTGAATGCTATCACTTTTCTAGGTCATGTCATTTCTAGTGAAGGGATCATAATGGATTTGCAGAAAGTTGTAGTTGTGAAAAAGTGGCCTAGACCCATGACTCCAATTGATATTTGGAGCTTCTTGGGTTTTGATGGTTAGTATAGGAGGTTTGTGGAAAGTTTTTCTTCTATATATTCCCTATTAACTAAGTTAACTTTGAACAAGGTAAACTTCTTGTGATCGGATGTTTGTGAGGGTAGTTTTGAAAAGCTGAAGGATAAGTTAGATTCAGCTCCGGTCTTAAATTTGCCTTAAGGTACGGATGGATTTGTGGTATATTGTAATGTATCCTGTATGGGACTTGGTTGTGTCTTGATGTAGCATAGCAAGGTGATAACATATGACTCTAGGCAGTTTAAGGTACATGATAAGAATTATCTCAATTTTGATTTAGTACTGTTAATTGTTGTTTTTGCATTGAAAATCTAGCGTCACTATTTTCATAGAGCGTATATGGATATATTTTTCGATCATAAGAGACTTAAATATATGTTTACTCAGAAAGAGCTTAACCTCAGGCAAATAAGGTGGCTTGAACTGCTCAAGGATTTTGACATGAGTCTTCACTATCATCCAGGTAACGCTAATATGGTTGCTGATGCTCTTAGCAGGTTAACCATGAGAAGTTTAACTCATGTACAAAAAGATAAGTAGGAGTTGGTAAAGGATATCACTATTTAGCTAACCTTGGAGTTTGCCTCTTAGACTCTGAGGGCGGTGGTATATTTGAACAGGAGGTGGCACAGTCATCTCTTGATGTAGAGATAAAGGAGAAACAAGTGTTAGATCCTGTCTTAATGAGGATTAAGAGTTATATAGGAGGGAAGAAAGTGATGGCCTTTGAGATTAGTGGTGATGGTTTGTGAGCGAGGATTTTAACTGAGATGCATGATTCACGGTATGTTATTCATCCTGATTGAATGAAAATGTATCATGACCTTAAAGAGATGTATTGGTGGAATAATGTGAAGCGAGATGTGTTAAGTGTATGGTGTGCCAACAGCTGAATGTTGAGCACATGAGGCCCAGAGGATTGTATCAAGAGATTGAGTTGCCTGTATAGAAATCGGAAGTGATCAACATTGTTTTCTTTACTTGTCTTCCTTGATCAAGGAGTTAGTTTGATTTGGTTTGTGTCATCGTGGATAAGATAACGAAGTTTGCTCACTTCTTGCTATGAGGACTAATTTTTTCAGCAAAGGATTACACAAGGTTGTACCTCCAAGAGATTGTAAAGTTGCATGGGGTGCCTATTTCTATCATCTCATATTGAGGTACGCAGTTTTTATCTCATTTTTGGCGGTCGTTTTAGAAAGGTTTGGGGAACAAAGTGATTCTTAGTACTACTTTCCACCCACAGTTAGATGGGCAAGAGAAAAGGACTATCCAAACATTGGAGGATATGCTTATAGCTTGTGTGATTGACTATGGTAGTAGTTGGGTTGAGAATTCACCCTTTTAGAGTTTTCATACAATAATAGCTACCACTCTAGCATTAGAATGACTCCATTTTAGGCATTGTATAGTAGGATGTGTATATCTCCTATAGGGTGGTTCGAGGTTTGTGAGGCAGATATGTTTAGGCCAGATTTGGTTTACCAAGCCACAGAGAAGGTAAAAGTGATTCGGAATAGACATAAGGCTGTCTAAAGATGCCAAAAGTCCTATGGAGATTTTAAGATAAAGGAAGTTAGAATTTGAGGTTGGGGATAGGTTGTTCTTGAAGGTGTATCCCATGAAGGAAGTGGTGTGGTTTGGGAAGAAAAGGAAGCTTAGTCCTTAATATGTTGGTCCATACTTGATTTGGATAAGGGTTTGTAATATTGAGTATTTGTTGGAGTTTCCTTCCAGTTTGAGATCCATTCAGCCGGTATTCTATGTTTTTATGTTGAGGAAGTGTATGGGTTATCCATCGTAAAGTGTACCTATCAAGGATATTAGTATTTTAGATTTCATATCTTATGAAGAGATCCCGGTAGAGATCTTCGATCGGCAGGTTTATTGATTATGGACCAAGGACGTGTCCTACATAAAAGTTCTATGGAGAAGCTTCAAATTCGAAGAGGCTACTTGGGAAGCTGAAGAGGACATAAAGTCCAAATATCCATTCTTGGTTTCCTCTCCAGAAATTTGTGCATAAGGTATGTGTTGTTCTTAACCTCTTTGTTTTATAACTTAGTTAAAGGAAAGATTGATTTTCTTGGTATCTTTGTTTTCTAACTTAGTTAAAGGAAAGATTTATTTTCTTACTATCTCTATTTTCTAACTTAGTTAAAGGTAATAGTAGAGGAGTGTGGAGTCCGAATTGTACTTGTACTACCTTGTCGCATCATTTAGGGATGAATGATCCAAGTGGGGAGAATTAAAACACCCTGGGTGATGGACCTTGGAAATTTCTTGAGCTTTGAGCTCATTGTCTTTGTAACGACTCTTCATACGAGTCATTTGATGTGGGTACGGGTTAGGTGACCCAACTCATAAGGTGACTAATTATGGTGGTTGGGTTTCTATTGTGGTTACGATTTGGTGGTACTGGTTGTTAGGGTGATCCTTCACTTAATCAGAAACTTAGAGACTTGACTTAGCTCTGAGTACGAGTGGCTTACTAAGAGCTATAAGGATAGGTTACTAGTTGTTCTGACAAGTCATATGTTGTACAATGTCAATCTTCTGGATTCTTTCTTGGGTATGACTGGACTATACGAGTCGTATGGCCTGGTCACAGATGGGGGTCAGGAAGTTGTTTGATGGATAGTGTGATGGTGTCCAACTCACTGTCATGGTGTTGACTCGATGGTACGAATCATATGTTGTTTTCATGAATTAAGGGGTCGTCGTAACCACCTATGGCATTTTTACAATTTTAAGTTAGGGGTATTCAGGACATTTACCCTTTAAACTCTTTTGGACACCACGACATAAAACACCTTTTGGGACCTTATTAACCTATTATTCTAAATTAAGCACTTAAAATCTCTGTAAAACTCTCTCTCAAGAAGAGGGCTAGGGTTTCATCAAGATAATCAATTGGGGGCTTTCAAGAGTGATTTTCTTCATCATCCTTAGTGTCTAAGGCATGTTACCTCTCCCTCATTCTTATTTTACTAACTGCTTGTGTTTTAATGTTTGGTTTTCATACTATTTTTATGATTTTTATATAATGGTTGGGGATTTTGGATTTTCATGGTCGAATAATGTTGCTCACAAATTAATTATGGTTTTTCATTATTTTAATATTATTTTGAACATTATGAGATACATGGTAATGGTAATTGGATATCGGGGTCTTATTGGTCCCCAAATTACATGATTATGGTTTTGAAACTCATGTTCCCTCAACCTGTTTGTTAAAATACCCAAGAGAATGATTTTTTCACATAGTTTGACTATTTCTTGGAATCCTTGCATTTCATAAAGGGTAATGGAACATAAATTGGTTTGGTTGGTTTTAAATGGTTTTGAAAGGCCTTGGTGGCCCTGGTCTTGGTTTAATTGGAAGCTTTGGAGTCAACTTCATTTAATAGGTTTGGTATGGTCTTAAAAGGATAGACTTGCAATCTATAGTTTTGGTATGATGATACCAATTGTTAATGCCTAATTTAAAAGACTCCTAGGTAAATGGTTAAATGTGTAAATGGTTTTAATATGGGCTTAAAGGGGGGAGGGGTAGCTAAGTCGTGGAAGGTAGAGGTTCTGTGGGGACCAATACTGAAAACTCATATTTATCGATGTGAGTTTTAGTCATGTTGACCGTGAGCATGATGTCACACTTTTTATTTTGTGAGATCTACTAGTCATCTCAGGTTTTTTTCTCTAGTGTTCGGATAACATGCACTGGGGCCCTTTCAGTAGGGGGAGCTGAAACCATATAGCCCTGGGTCATTTTAGGATGACAAAGTTATACAACCCAGGTAAAGGTTTTAAATGCATGATAAACTCGGTTCCCTATCCCAGCATGGTATATATGTGATTTTATATGGCTATTTACTTTGGTTTCAAATTACTGGCATTATTTTATCTTATCCCTGAGTATATGCTAGCGTTTACTCTTCTAATCGTCTTTGGGTGATGTATCCCCACGCGATGGAAGAATCGGCTATACTACCATTCGTCCTGCTCAACGACTTAGATTCAGGGACAACTTTGAGTCTGATTAAAGAGATGGGCTTCTAGACTCCGAAAGACTCTATTTCATGCTATGGACTTCTTTTCATTATTTTAGTTTCTTAGATTTTGGTTTTGGGTATGCTCAGGGATATATCCCAGCCAAATGTTATTTGATTTTGGTTAGAGGTTTTGTTAGACTATTATGGGCATGAGCGATACCAGTATTAGTGTCAGCCTTGGTATTGGTATTGGCATTGGGGTTGACATCAATTGGATAATTGGTTGAGGTTGCTCGATTTTGATTATAGACTTTATTTAATGTCTCTAAACTATTATTGTTCTATCTTGTTATATTTTCAAAATTCATCCAACATAGGCTATAGGACGATTATGGTTGGGTATTGGGGGTGGTCTCCAGTCCTTATTGGACTTTCGATGCCCGATATAACTTGGCCCTGGTTTGGGTGGTGTCAATATACTATCTCTAGTTTAATAAGTTTACAGTGAAGAATAAGTTTCCTCTTCCTAGGATTGCTGATCTCTTTCACCAACTTTAGCATGCTCGATACTTCTCTATAGATAATCTTTGTCCGGGGCATCATCAGTTGAAGATTAGGCATGATATTCCCAAGACTACTTTCTGAACCCAGTTTGGTCACTATGAGTTTTTTGTTATGTTATTTGGATTGACTAATGGTACTACCACTTCATAGATCTTATAAATTTGATTTTTAGGTAGGATTTGGACTTGTTTATTATTATCTTCGTTGATGATATTTTGTTGTGTTCTAAGAGTGAGGAGGATCTTAACAATAACCTCTGGATTATGTTGCAGACTCTTAAGGATCAGAATTTTTATGCTAAATTTTGTAAGTATGAGTTTTGACTGAATGCTATGACTTTTCTTAGGCATATTGTTTTTATTGAGGGGATCAAGGTAGATCTACAGAAAGTCAAGGTATTTAAGAGGTGGCCTTGACCTACGACTCAAACCAACATTAGGACCTTCTTGGGCTTGTATGGGTTTTATAGGAGGTTTGCAGAGGGTTTCTTGTCTATTGTTGCTTTGTTGATAAGGTTGAATCAAAAGTTAAAGTTCTTATGTTCCAATGCGTGTGATGGTAGCTTTGAGAAGTTAAAGGATAAGTTAACTACTGCGCTAGTTCTAACCCTGTTTGAGGGTACTGATGGATTTGAGGTGTATTGTGATGCTTCTCGCTTGGGACTAGGTTGTGTCTTAGGGCAGCATGGTAAGGTGGTGGGATATGCTTTTAAGAAGCTTAAGGTTCATGAGAGGAACTATCCATCCCATAATTTGGAGTTAGAGCTGCGTTTTTTTCTTTGAAGATTTGGTGACATTATTTTTATGGGTGCATATGGATATTTATTCTGATCATAATAGCTTGTAGTATGTATTTACCTAGAAGGAGTTCAATCTCAGGCAGAGGCGGTGGCTTGACTTGCTTAAGGATTATGATATAAGTCTTTACTACCATCCAGGTAAAGCTAATGTGTTTGTTGATGCTCTTAGCAGGTTGTCTATAGGGTAATTTGCAAAAATTGGTTAAAATATTTCTTAGTGCTGAGGTGAAGAAGAAGAAGACTTTGGACCCTGTTCTTATGAAAATTAAGAAAAATATTGGCCCGTAGAAGGTTATGGCCTTTGAGATTGGTGGTGATGGTATCTTGAGGTATCAAGCCAGGGTGTGTGTTTATGATGTTGATAGCTGCGTGAAAGAATTTTTGCTGAGGCTAATGAGTCAAGCTGTACAATATATCCAAGATATACTATGATTTGAAGGAAATTTATTAGTGGAACATTATAAAGATATATATGGTGAATTTTGGCCAAGTGTATGGTATGTCAGCAAGTCAAGGTAGAACACTAAAGGCTCGGTGGTATATCTCAAGAGATAGAATTTCCCATGTAGAAGTGGGAGATTATCGATATGGATTTCATTATGAGTCTTCACAGTCTTGCAAGCAGTATGATTCGATTTAGGTCATTGTGGATAGGATGACTAAGTCCACTCATTTCTTGCCTGTAAGGACTACCTATTCTTGAGACGATTATGCTAAGTTGTTCATTAAAAAGGTAGATAGATTGTATGAGAGCCAATATCCGTCATTTTAGACTAAGGTACGTAGTTTACATCTCACTTTTTTGGCTTTCATTTAAAAAAGAATTGGGGACTAAAGTGAACCATAGCATCGCTTTCCACCCTCAAACGGATGGACATGTAGAACAAACTATTAGACTTTAGAAGACATTCTAAGGGCCTTTGTGATTTATTTTGAAGGTAGTTGGGTGGATCAATTGCATCTCATTAAGTTTGCGTATAATAATAGTTATCATTCAAGTTTTTAGATTGCTCGTTTTGAGGCTATTTATGGTAGGAAGTGTAGGTGTCCTATTGGGTAGTTTGAGATTGGTGATTCTAGGTTATTTATTCCAGACTTGGTTAACCAAGCCATTTATAAGGTGAAGGTAATTAGAGAAAGAGTTATGACTGGACAAAGTCACCAAATATCTTATGCGGATGTGAGGCGAAGGGAGATGGAGTTTGATGTAGGTGATTGGGTATTTCTAAAAGTCTCTCCTACGAAGGGAGTGATGAGGTTTGGGAAGAAGGGGAAGCTTAGTTCCCATTATGTTGGTCCATATCTGATTTCTAGAAGTGTGAGGGATATTGCGTACGAGTTGGATTTAGTTTGGATTCCATTCATCCGATTTTCCCCTTGTCGATGTTGAAAAACTACGTCGGTAATCCTTCTTTGATTGTGCTTATTGACAATGTTGCTATTTTAAATTCCTTGTCATATGAGGAAGTCCCCAAGGAGATATTGGATAGCCAAGGTTGGTGATTGAGGACTAAGGATGTCGATTTGGTGAAGGTTCTTTAGATGAATCAAAAGGTAGAGGAAGCTACCTGGGAAGACGAAGAGGACATGAAGATTAAATATCCGTTCTTGTTCCCTGCATTGGATGAATATATTTGAGGTATGAGTTCCTATTTTCTCTTGTTACTTTTTTGATTTAGTTCATGGTTTTGCGGTTGCTTTCTGTCTTGTATTTGTGTGAAATGGTGCCTTAACACCTCATTCGGGGATGAATTATCCTGGGGGTGGGTAATGTAATACCCCGAGTTTTGGACTTTAAATTATTCTCAATAATTAGGCTTACTACTCAAGGTATCTCTTAGGAGAGGAGTCGTGAAGACTCATCACAGATCGTATAGGGATAATTATGGTCTGACCAATAATGATTCCCTAGTTTTCAATCATGGTCATGACTGAGACCATACGAGTTGTAATATAATTTCAGGAGTCCGGGTAAGGGAATCGTGACCTTACCAGTGAGATAGCCCAAGGTTGATTTCTAGATAATGACTAGACTCCATGAGTCATTGGGTGAGGTCATGAGTCGTAGGGTGGGACTAATCAACAAACTAGTAAGGAGGCCCTGAGTTTCTGCCAAAGATAAGAGTCATTGTGACGACCCGTGACCAGTGAACATTAGTTGTTACTTAACCCGTAGCGATTGGGAGTTATTTTCCCGCACGTTTTTAATCAAGGGTAATTCGGTCATTTTCTCTCCTTTACACTATTACCATGACATAAAATATTCCCTTATCTCTATTTTCACCTATTAAATATAACATAATCACCTTCCTCTCTCTCAAATTCCAGAGTCAAGAACAAAGCTAGGGTTTCTAAGTGTTTGACATCTTGGGCTCAAAGTGTGGTTTCTTTACCAAATTCTTGGTGTTTTCAGGCATGTATCTCTTCCTTAAATTGGTTAAAATCATGTGTTTAATCATTATTTACATGGATTTAATTGTTGCGTTTTGAGTGATGGGTTAAGGGATTTGTATGATTACTTCTTGGTTGGTTTTCCCATGGTTTTAGAATTGTTAATCATGCTTTATCTCATGGACTTTGAATTAAAATTGTATATGGTCATGGTGGATGGAAAGGGGGTCGTGGCATTCCCCCAAATTGATGTACTTTGGTATTGGAATCAATATTAAGCTCAACTCACGTTATGAAATTGGTTTTGAAACATGGATATATGCATAATTTAACTTGCTTTTGGATCCTTGTATTGCATAAAATGGTAATGGAATATAAACGGTTTTGAAAGGCCTTAGTGACCATGGAGCGGTTTTAAATGGGAACTTTGGAGTCTAATTGGCTAATTAGTTTGGTATAATGGAATTCACTTGCAAGAAAAATTAATTTATATAACGATACCATTTGGTAAATGTCCAAATAGATGACTTCTTTATTAAATGGATGGATTATGTGTAAAAGTTTTAATTGGGCTTAAAGGGGGTTATGTAGCTCACCGTGGAAGGTAGAGGTCCTGGGGTACCGATACTAGAAATCACGTTTGCCGGCGTGGAGGCTTTGGTGGCTGTGTGCATAGTTCAAACTTTATATATATACTTTGGAAAAGCTGGGGTCGAGGCATTCCCTAGCCCTTGTTTTGATTTTCCTAGTTTGTACAACTAACACGCATTGAACCCCCTTAGACGGTGGATTTAAACCCATAGAGACCTCGGATTGGTTAGAGCTACAAAGTCTAGGTTAATGGTTTTAAAACTCATGCTAAACCATATTCCCTATCCTCACATTCTTATATATATGTGTGGTGTGTGTGCATGTATGTGAACATGTATATTGAGGTGTTGTTTTGTATTGGAAATTGACATTATATTATCCCTTACCTTGAGCTATTGTAATGCCCCAGGAGTACACCCTGGATGCCATACGATGCTTACAATCACAAGTGACCACAAGCTAATGCATGAGCTGGTACCTGTTACGAGCAGTGAACAAACTAATAATAAAGGGTACACATGTGCAGAAAATAAAGTTGGATACGCCATAAGGCTTAAACATTTAAAAATATCTCTGAATTAATATCCCTAAAAAAATGTTTGAAAACAATATTGTAAATACTGTCAATAACAACTGATAACTGACTAACTGTCCGAAAGCCTCTAACTAACAAACTGTGGAGTTGATGGGATAAGTCCTCAACTAACTCCGACTTACTATTGAACTAAAGCACTAAAATAAACATAAATGGTCCTCAGAATATAGGACTCACCACTGCTGCTGCTGCTGCTAGTGCCCTGGGATGTCTAGGTGCGGTTGGGAAACTAAGAGTCTAAACCTATGATATAAGACATCATAGCGCAAGAAACGAGTATGTAGTCAGAACTTTGACTATACAAGTATGCTAAATGAGGTTAGGATGATATGCATGACTCATATGCTTGAATAATAACTGACTAAATAAATAGCATGAGATAACTGATGTATAGCTTGGGAGGAAATTGTAAAATATGAGAATGCATGAACAAGCACATGACATGATACTGGGATAGTCTACAAAAAGATACTAAAATACTGATACTGAACAACTAATAACTGTATGCAATGGTCAAGCAATCCTAAAACTGAACTCTGAACTAAATACTGGACTTGGACTATGGGAGCTATCTTCTACCTGACAAGCCCCAATAAGATCTAATTGGGGTCGAACCTGTGACCCTAGTTGGAAGGGTGTCAGTGCTGTGCCATGGGTACTAACACTGGCTACATGGATCAACAGAAATAAAGTCCCGAAGGACTAAAGATTCACCTTTTACTGGCAGGTGCTTTAGTGAGATATATGTCAACCCTCAACTGGTAGGCTAACATCTCTAACCTACACTAGCTACATATTTCTAGAATGCGGGGATTACTACTAAATGTCACACCCTGAACTAGCAGGTGAGCCCCCATGCCTGGATTTGCTCAGTGCTAAATCCTACTCCCAACTAAACTAACTCAGAATACTGAATTAATCTAAACTTGATTGATAGGATAGCTGACTCAAATGTGTCTGAAAACCATTCTGAAATTACTAAGACTAAGTAAACAGCTAAATTTTGGGTATTCATAACCCCTAGGACTCGATAACATTAATAGTAAAAGCATACTGAAGCTTCAAAACCATAATACGTAGTCATTTCTCAAATTTCATATCTTAGGCATTTCATCGAACACTTGAAATTCATGAACTTAGGCATGGGAATGATTGAAACATGTGGAAATAACATAATCATCACACTAAAACCATACCTTGAGGGATATAACATGGAATTTCATGTTTCAAACGTGTAAAAGCTACTTTCCAACTAAAAACACTTGTAAACATCATGCATAATCAAAGTTTCCAAAAACTTCATGAAATTAACTCATTGTAAACATGTGAATTCATGATTAGAACACAAAAATAGGTACTTGGACTCCATGGGTGAAAAGGGCCCATGGATGAACATTTAACATACCTTAAGGCTTTAATCTTTCAAGAAAATTGACGTTCTTGATCGTGCTTGGGTGCTGAACCTTGAATTCTAGAGATTTCTTGAAGAAATAATGGTTGAACTTGATGAATTTGGGTGATGGATAGGGTTTATTTTTTAAAAGAAATTATGGAAATAGGACTTATAATGCCTTAACTAATGATAAATCCTGTGTTTTTATGGATTGGTTCCATGGGAAAAGACCTGACTGCCCCTGGGAAATTTGAATTCGCAACTGGAACGCCGATTGAGCCCTCACCGTGATGTACCATGGCCTCCATCGCTATTCCACTCCGACGCACCCCAATTGCGGTGAATTACTACTTTGAAATCCAATCATGGTCCAGACCTCATCCGAAATATCTAAAACTTATCCGAGACATGCTAGTTATACCCCTGAACATGAATCAACTCATAAACATATGTCTTGAGGTCGGGAGGGTTATTTTAAAAATCTTTAAATTCAATGGACAAAAATAAAACTAAGTCTCCAACACTTACCTAAATTTTCAGGTTCTAAGCCACTTGTACATGCACTATAGTCAGAATTGTGCTAAGACAAATATGGGGTATTATAATATATCCCCCTCGAAAACATTCGTCCTCAAATGAGACTGATTAAGCAGAGAAAATACAGAGGTATTGTGATTATTTGCCAAATATGCATAACTGAAAACATGATTACATGATTGAGTATGAAATATAGTATAGCTTGAACTGATTCATGAATGCATGCAATGACATGAAGATGACCACATGGCTAGGACTGAGAATGCAAAAGAGAAAATCTAAGGAAAACTATTACCTTGAACTGAGTCTGAGTTTGTGGAGAAAAGGTGATGGTACTTGGCTCGCATATCTACTTTTACTTTCCAAGTGGCTCTCTCTACAGACTGATTACACCAAAGAACTTTGACTAAAGGAAATTTTTTGTTCCTCAATCTATGAATCTAACGATCATGGATTTCAACTGGGAGTTCTTCGTAAGAAAGACTGTTCTGAACATCTAAGTTTTCTAAAGGGACAGTGAGAGTTGAGTCTCTAATACACTTATTTAACAAGGACACATGGAACGTTGGATGCACTGAAGCCAAATCTGTGGGCAACTCAAGCTTATACGATACCTTTCCATAACGGGTCAAAATCTTGTAAGGGCCTACATATCGGGGACTGAGTTTCCTGTTTTTGCTAAATCTCTTCACTCCTTTCATGGGAGAGATCTTCAAATATACAGAATCTCCAACGTCAAACTCAAGATCTCTTCTCTTCATGTCTGCTTAGGATTTTTTACGACTCTAGGCCGTCTTAAGTCTCTCTCTGACCAATTGAACTTTCTCCAAAGCATTAAATATTGAATCTAGCCCTATCAACGTAGTCTCTCCTACATCAAACCAAATAATAGGATATTTACATCTCCCCCCATAGATAGCCTCAAATAGAGCCATCTGAATACTGGAATGATAATTGTTATTGTAAGCAAACTCAATCAATGACAAGTGATCATCTCAAATTCCCTTAAAGTCATTAACACAAGCTCTCAACATTTCTTCTAAGGTATGAATGTTCCTCTCTACCTAACCACCTTTCTAAGGGTTAAAGGCTATACTGAGAAGAACTTGGGTACCAAGACCCTTCTGAAAAGTTTTCTAAAAATGAGAGGTAAACTGAGTACCTCAATCAGAAATGACAGACAATAATACTCCATGCAATCTAACCAAATCTCTAATATAGATCTTGGCATAATATTCGATTGAATAATAAGTATGGACTGGAAAGAAAAAGGCTGATTTGCTCATTCTGTCCACAATAACCCAAATCGAATCATTCTAGCGACGTGAATGAGTCAACCCTATTACAAGATCCATGTTCATATCTTCCCACTTCCACGTGGAGATGCTGCACACTTGCATAGAGCCACTAGGCCTTCGGTGCTCGACCTTAACCTACTTACAATTAGCAGAACTGACTACAAACTCTGTAATATCCCTTTTTATACCGCTTCACCAATAGATTTCCCATATTCACGGTATATCTTAGTAACTCCTGGGTGAATAGAGTAATAA
Source organism: Capsicum annuum (assembly GCF_002878395.1). NCBI lineage: Eukaryota > Viridiplantae > Streptophyta > Magnoliopsida > Solanales > Solanaceae > Capsicum > Capsicum annuum. The sequence goes on from NC_061115.1 coordinate 55,057,245, forward strand.
CCACCATGCATTTCTATAAGAATTTGCTGTCTCAAACCATCTACACACAGCACACACAGTCTACCCTGGAAACGCAACACACCATCTTCCCCATGGGAGAAAATCTCTACTTTCTAATCTCTGACTGACTCCTTCAACTTAACTAGACTAGGGTCCCTATCTTTCTTTTTTTTCACTTTGGTAACGAAAGAAGATTTCTAATTATTTGGAACCCATACACTACCCTCAGCTGAGTCAACCAAACGAATGCCTAATCTAGCCAACTGATGAACCTCTGGAACTGATTTCTTCTTATCATTCTCATCATGAGTAACACTGCCCATAGACAATCTGCTAAGGGCATCTACCATTACATTATCCTTGCCGATAATATATAACACTCATATCATAGTCCTTCAACAATTATAACCATCTTATATGATGAAGATTTAACTCTCTTGCAAAAACATATACTACGAACTTTTGTAATCCATGAAAACATCAACATGCACCCCATACAGATAGTGCCTCTAAATTTTCAAGGCAAACACAATAGCTGCTAACTCATGATCATGGGTAGGATAATTCTTTTAATGAGATTAAGCTGTCTAGAGGCATAGTCTATGACCTTACTTCTCAGCATTAGAACACAACCCAAACCAACTCTAGAAGCATCATAGTAAACAACAAACCCATTGGAACCATCTGGCAAGGTCAAAACTAGGGCTGAGGTGAGTCGAGTCTTTAACTCCTAAAAACTCTTCTCACAGGAGTCATACCATTGAAACTTAACTTCTTTCTAAGTCAATCAAGACATGGGGGACACAATAGATGAAAACCCTTTGACAAACCATCTGTAATAGCCAGAAAAATGCAAGAAACTCCTGATACTTGAGGGAGAAATAGGTCTTGGCCAGTTTCTCACTACTTTGATCTTTTAAGGGTCAACTCTAATGCCACCACCGTAAATAATATGGCCAATGAAAGCTACTCATCTTAGCCAAAACTCAAACTTACTAAATTTAGCAAATAACCGATGGGATCTAAGAGTCTGCAATACTATTCTGAGGTGGTCTGCATGGGCATTTTCATTATGAAAATAGACAAGGATGTTATCTATGAAGACTATGACGAACATGTCCTACTACTGCTTGAACACTCTAATCATAAAGTCTATGAAAGCTTCTAGGGCATTTGTATGGATGAAAGACATGACTAGAAATTTGAATTTACCATATCGAGTTCTAAAATATTTTCTCAAAATGTCACATTCTCTGACTCTGAGTGATGATAGTCGGATCGAAGGTCTATCTTAGAGAAGTAACTAGCATGCTGAATTTGGTTGAACAAGTTATCGATTCTCGGGAGTGGGTACTTATTCTTGATTGTGGCTTTATTCAATTAACGATAATCGATGCACATATAAAGAGAACCATCTTTCTTTCATACAAAAAGGACTAGAGCACCCCATGAGAAAACACTAGGCCTGATGAATCCCTTATATAAGAGTCATTTGGTATGGCAAAAAAGAGATAGGTTGGGTATCTGGAAGGAGATCTATTCCAAAGTCAATTTCCCTTTTGGTAGAAACTCCAGAAAGATCTTCGGGAAACACTTCTGGAAATTCCTTCACTATTAAAACAATAAATCTAGAAATTCCCTCACTGTTAAAACTAACTAAAGATTGAGAGTCTCTGAACTAGGGTTTTTAACTTGAACAAGATGGTAGACACATCCCTTGGATATAATTTTTCTCTCTCTCTAACCCCTAAGTGCTAAAGTACTACCCCTTGATTCTATGACTAGGTCATTCAAAAATTAAAAATGAACGACTCTGTTTCTACAATCAATAGAATCATAGCATTAGTGGAGCTAATCTATGCTAAGAATGACATCAAAATCCATCATCTCTAACCCCACACGATCAACTAAAATGACTTTCTAGGATCTTATGTTTGGAAAGTTCCTATATACCTGCCTGGCTATAATAGAGCCACCTACTATGGTAGACACTAAAAAGGGTTCTGTTAAAGTGTTTGAACTGACACCGAAATTGATATCTATGTAAAGGGTTACAAAAGAAAGAGAAGCTCTGGGATCTAACAAAGCAGAAATATGTAAATAAAAGACCTGCAACATACCAGTAACCACATTAGTAGACTTTTCCTGATCCTTCCAAGACTAAAGTGTAGACAATCTATTTGGGCACTGACCAGTGGTGGCACTGAAGTGGAACCCTACTGAGTTAGACGAACGAATGAAACTAGTGGACAACTAGACTGACCCTGCTGACCACTTTGTGGGCAATCCCTAACCTTGTAACCTAGCTTGCCACACTCAAAGCATACATCACTTCTATTTCTACACACACCCTGATGGTTTCTACCATATTTCTGGCAAAGATGATTTGTGTGACCACTGTTCGGACTTTTCTAAGGCTTAGGGCATGGTGCCCTATCTCAATTATCATTTTTGAACTTCAGTGCTGGCACACTAGCTAAATATGGAGTTGGGAATGAAGATTTTTGATAAAATTAAAGATGGTTACCACCCTCCAACCTTGGCTGAGCAAAACTGAAGCTACCTATTCTGGCTCTCTTATTCTTTCTCTCTCTTTCCTTAAACTTAAGTTCCTCAATCTGTTGAGCATGGACATCAAACAACACAAGTATATCTCCTTAATAAACATCACAGTCCTGCACTCCTTGACCATGCTATCATTTACACTTTAGACAAACTTACTCATCCTAGACCTGTCATTAGACGCCATATTAGAAGCATACCTGGCTAGCTAAGTAAACTTAAGAGAATACTTCTTCACACTTATGTTTCCATTCCTTAAATTAATAAGCTTTTGCACCTTAGCTTCCCTTAAATAAAAGGTAAAAAACCTAACTAAAAGGACCATCACAAACTCTTCCTATTAAATAGACCCTACATATATCCCTCTATATCCCTTTCACTACTTGTACCAGGTGTGAGCAACATCTTGTAACTAGTAAGCACCCAACTCTGCACTCTTACTAGAAGTCACACCTATAAAATTAGATACCTTCTGAACCATGTTGAGGAACTTCTGTGGATAATTATCAGACATAGATCCCAAAAATAAAGGAGAGTTTATTCGGGTGAAGTCCCAAATCCTAGTTGTTGTAGTATTAGCCACCAAAACAATTGGGATGGTATCCGACTGAATATTTTGGGCTACCACTGAGTGAGGTAAAGTAGTGAATGCATCTCTGAATTTGGAATTGGAGACATGCTCGTTCAGGGGAACTTCCTGAACAAGTGAAGGTGCGGGCTGTTTCCCATTACTCCTTCTATTATTCTTTCTGGGAGGCATGTTCTATAAATGGAAATAATATTAAATTAGAAAGAGGGTTTAGATTGATCTTACGCTCACTCGCACAACATGAATACTAAAAGAAGTAAAACTTTTCCTAAAACATTTTGTATCCTCTTTTCCATAAGTGTAGCGTGCTTTACACCCATGCATAAGACTCTACTCAATGTGGATTTTAGATTCCCTAGGAAAATTTAAAACGTTAGACTCTGATACCAAGTTTGTAATGCCCCAGGAGTACACCCTAGATGCAACATAGTCCTTACAGTCACAAGTGACCACAAGCAAACCCATGAGCTAGTACCTGCTATGAGAACTGAACAAACTAATAATAAAGGGTACATATGTACAAAAAACAAAGCTAGATATGACATAAGGTTTTAACATTTAAATATGTCTCTAAATTAATATACCCTAAAAAACAAATCTCTAAAAACAATATTGTAAAGAATGTCACTAATAACTGATAACTGACTAACTATCTAAAAGTGTCAAAAGCCTCTAACTGACCGAATGTGGAGTTGATGGGACAAGTCCCCAACTAACTCCAGCTAACTATTGAACAAAAATAATGAAATAAATATAAATGATCCTCAAAATATAAGGACTCACCACTGCTACTGGTGATGGTGCACTGGGATATCTAGGTGAGATCGGGAACTTGAGAATCCGAACTATGATATGAGACATCATAGCACAAGAAACAAGTATGCAGTCAATACTTTGAATGTACTGGTATGCTAAATAAGGTTAGGTTGATATGCATGGCTTATATGCATGAATAGTAACTGAATGAATAAATAGCATGAGATAACTGATGTATAGTATACAAGAAAACTTTAAAATCCAAGAATGCATGACTAAGTATATGACATGATACTAGGATAGTCTATAAATAGAAATATTGAAATATTGATACTGGACAACTAATAACTATATTCCATGGTCAAGCACGCTTGAAATGAACTCTAAACTAAATAATGGACTGAGACTGTAGGAGCTATCATCTAAGAGACATGCCCCAATATGATTTAATTGGGGTCAAACCTATGATCGTAGGTTGAAGGGCGTCAGTAATGTGCCATAGTTACTAACACTGGCTGCGTGGATCTACTAAAATGAAGTCTCAAAATACTAAAGAGTTACCCTCTACTGGCAGGTGCTCTAGTGAGATATATGTCAACACTCAACTTGCAGGTTAACATCTATAACCTACACTGGCTACAGAGTTCTGGAATGCAGGTACTTCTACTAAAGGTCGCACCCTTAACTGGCAGGTGAGCCCCCATCCCTGGGTTCGCTTGGTGCTAAATCCTACTCCTAACCAAACTTACTCGAAATATTGAACTGATCTAAACTTGGTTGATAGGATAACTCACTGAACAATAATACTTTTATATTTCTAAAAACCATTTTGAAAGTACTACGACTAAGTAAAGAGCTAAATTTTGGGTATTCATAACCCCCATGACTCAATAACATTACTAATAAAAGCATACCAAAGCTTCAAAAAAATAATAAGTAGTCATTGCTCAAAATTCAACTATTAAGCATTTCATCAAACACTTGAAATTCATGAACTTAGGCATTGGAATGATTGAAACATATGGGAATTACATAATCATAACACTTAAACCATACATTGGGGAATTTAACATGAAATTTCATGCTTCAAATGTGTAAAGGCTACTTTCAACCTGAAAACACTTGTAAATATCATGCATAATTGAAATTTCCAAAATCTTTATGTAATTAACTCATTGTAAACATATGAATTCATGATTTAGAATCCAAAAAGGTACTTGGATTCCATGGGTGAAAAGGTCCCATGGATGAATATTTAATATACCTTAAGGCTTTAATCTTGCAAGATAATTGATGTTCTTGATCATTCTTGAGTGGTGAAGCTTGATTTATTGAGTTTTATTGAAGAAATAATAGTTGAACTTGATGAATTTAGGTGATGGCTAGGGTTTATTTTAAAGAGAAATTATGGAAATAGGGCATATAATGCCTTAACTGATCATAACTGGAATGCCAATTGAGCCCTCACCATGACACGCCAAGGCCTCCATCGCTATTCTACCGTGACGCGCCCTATTGCGGTTATTTACTAATTTTGAAACCAAACATGGTCCAAACCTCATTCGAAAAATCCAAAACTTACCCGATACATGCTAATTACACCCCTGAAGAAGAATCAAATCAAAAACTTACTTCTTGGAGTTATGAGGGTCACTTTAAAAATCATTGAATTTAAGAAGCAAAAAATAAAACTAAATCTCTAACACTTAACTAAATTTTCAGGTTCTAAGCCCCTTGTACATGAACTATGGGATGAATTGAGCTAAGAAAAATATGGGGTATTACTATTACATTATAAAACTCATGATGCTAACCGATATAGAATGCTATATTATTTTATAATCTAATGTTCAAAGATGCCTCTTTTACCTCTGTACAATAATATGTGGATTCTGCTTCATCGGTTGGTATATGTTGAAGTTGTGAGCCTCTATATTTTGGATGTTTGGACATTTCATTGCTTTCCTTATGAGTATAAAAGTTCTATCAGTTTCTTTTCGTATTTAGGATTCCTTTTCAGACATGGTTAGGAGCATGTCACAACCTAACTTGGTATTTTCATTTAGAGGCTCTTGTAAACAAAGTATGGGAATGGTTGTTTTTTACTCTTAGAGCATACTTTTGGGTTACATTATTAGTCTTATCCTTATATTATAAATGTCTTCCTCTATTTATTTGGATTTTACTCGATATAACAGGCTATGAAGGTGGTCTCCATTTGTCGGAGGGCTTCAGATCCCTGTCACAACTAGTCCTCAGGTCGGGTCATGACAAAAGTTTTATTACTAAATGTCCTGAACTTTATTATATATTTCTCTTTACATGTGAACTATGGTTATGATATTATTCTAAGGGGTTTTTTGGGCCTTCATGGTTATGAATGCCCATCATGGCTAGGGTCTTCATTCGGGTCGAGACAAGCTTGATATCAGATCATGGTTTCAGGTCCCAGAGTTTTTATAATGCTGTGTCCAGTAGAGTCCCTTTTATGGGTGTGTAGAGCACCATACTTTTAAAGGGGAGGCTACAAGCCATTTAGGAATATGTCCCTTTCTTTATGTTCTATTTCATGTAAAAGAGTCTACTTGAAAGGAAATTCCTCTAACCTCTAACTTTCCATATTTTAGATCAGTCTCCCCAAAGGTATAATAGTTAAAGACATTAATCTGGAGCCTGTATTGCTATTGGGGTAAATACTAAGGAGGCCTGCCCTACTCATGGGATACAGACTCGATATAGAGCCCACATTTTGGATTTGACTACTCCTCCTAGGGTTCTAGTAGACCCCACTAGTCTTTTCCAAGATCCTACGACCAATATTAACCGCTACCAATCTCTATAGATATAAGTCTCAAATGTTAAGTTCTGTCAGTCTATCCACATACTTACTTAACTTTGGGCTTCACAATCCTATCGATTTAGAAATTTGGTTGTGACACTGGTTCTTCTGAGGTCACTGTAATTGGTCAGTTCATTAGGTTGGACCTACCCACTTTTATAGTTTCTAAGGTTGAGGAAGATTCTCAAGAGTTTATGGATGAAATGGAGAAAATATTTAGAGTTACGTATGCTAGCGACCCTAAGTGGATAAATTTTGCTTCCTATAAGTTAAAAGGGGTGGCTTATCAGTGGTATGATAAGTGGGAGGAGTTAAGAGGTGAGAGTGTTGAATCAACTATTTGAGAAGAGTTTATAACGCTCCCCCTGATCAATTTTTCCCTTGAGATTTAAGGTAATCTAAGGCTGAGGAATTTGTGGATATTAAGCATGGTAAGATGAGCGTAAAAGAGGATGATTGAAGTTCACCAACTATCTCATTACGCCCCATAGTTGGTGTCTAGTATAATGTATTTGTAACTCCCCATATTTTTGGGCTAGAATCAGAACCCTTATTCCTATATGTATAGTCTGGAACCCAATGATTTCTATGTACATATAAGCATAATGAAAAATTCTATAGTGATGGAACACTTTGAAGATGAATTGAGGTCATAAAATATTCTAACTCAAAGTTAATTTAAGAACTTTTTGGCCAATTGAGTTTTAGTGGACATTCCTACATTGGTTAATTTCCAACCACCATTACCCCTATAATATAAATAGTTAGATTTCCTACTATATACCAAATGTAATATTTCTGCGACTTCTTTCCAACGACTATTATTTTACCATTATTTGTTATTTGAGTAGAAAGTTATACTTATTTTACCTAAGAGTGACTGTCTACCAGAGGTTGATGATGGCGGTTGATGAGCTGTCAATTAGTAGAGAGGTTGTCAACTGAAGTCATCAAGCTTAGTCAGTAAAAATTTAAAATCGACCAGGGGTTGATGACCTGAGTAGGTGAGTCATCAACTAGCTGATGGATTGTCAAACCCATTATCAACCTTAACTAGTAAAGAACAAAAGTGGCTAGATGTTGATGAGTCGTTAACTAGTGTATGGGTTGTCAACTCCCATCATCAACTAAGGAATTCCAATGATTTTTTGGTTTTATTAAGGGTAGTTTATTCTTTTCCTCACCTCAAACTCCTTCCCCATGAATTAAATCACTCTATAAGCATTACCTACTTATTAGTTATCAATTTTTACTCTACCACTCTCCTCTCCACTCTTAAGAGGAAAGAAATTAAGGTTTTTTTTCCAAAACTCATACTTCTAAGGCTCATATTCAAGGTGTCAGAAATTTGATTCATCTAAAAGGAATGTTGAATACTCTCTTGCTTTAATTAACATTATTTTATGTTTTTAATTTAATAATCATATATTTTAATGATTTTTTTAAAAATCAAGGTTTGAGGGATTTTTGTCATATACTTGAATTGATTTTTCCCTTACCTTAACAGTTTTTCCATGTGTAAACAATTATTTGTGAACTGAATTTTTACTTACCAAAAAGATGAATTAAGTTACTTTATTTCATGATGGGTATAGTTTTTTGCATGGTAAAGATATGATCTTAAACCTATTGCATAGGTTGGATTTAAAAGAGGATTTTATAATGTTTAGCTTAACTTTAGAAACATTGTCAAGCATAAATGGAAAAATTGTCTTCATTGGCTTTTTTGGAATTGGAACTTGGAGTTAAATTGTTAAATGGAAATAGTATGGCATCAAATGAATGACTTGGAAGTCTTTCGTATGACGATTCCAATTTGGGAATGTATTATTAGAAAACTCTATGGTTAATGTTATGTGAAAATATTTTAATTGGGCTTAATAGTAATTGTGTATCTCACCGAGAATGTATAGTCCTCGTGACCAAATATGGAAACTATGTTTGCCGACGTTGGGGGGATCTTGTCTTGAAATATGTATGACCATTGTTTGCTTCCATCACGTAGTAGTACAAAATTATATTTTTAGGAAGCTATATCTCGATAACTTTAGCCTATTTCTTGGTCTATGTGGATAACATGGATTGGGGCCCTTCCGGTTGAGGGATCTGACCCATATAGCCCATAGGTGTTTTAAGGTTTGTGTGAGCTACATAGTTAAGGAGTAAATTTTTGAATGGCCATATCCTTGTGTTCCCCGCTTATTGTTTCTTTTTTATGATGGATAATGATTCTATTTTATGACTTATTTTTATAAGTTGTATATTTTATCCCTTTCCTTGGGTTTCATGCCAATACTCATCTAACTGACCATCCCCGAAAATTCATGATGTAGGTTTTGAGGCCTTTTTTTGTGACCTTGTGTAGCATTAGGTGGTACATCACTCATTTGATCAATTATTGAGATGTGGTGATCTTTTCAGCCTCCAAAAGGCCCATTTAGTTTTCATTCATTGCCCATATTCTCTCTTTTGATTTTTATTTGCATAGTCGGGGTCATATCCCAACTTGGTAGATATTTTATGGATAGAGTTTTGTAGACAATATTGGACTGTGGTTTTTTGGATTCAAATTTGACTTTTAATTTCCATTTGATTAATTATTAATCTCTTTCATTTTATTAGTTGGCTTCCATAATTTCCTTATACTATTATGCTTATTGTGTAAGTCTAAGGGGCTATCCCATTCCCTGATTGGCTTGGGGTGTTCGTCACGGCTAGGTCCTTGGTTCAGGTCGTGATAAGCTTGGTATCAGAGAATGATTTAGGGTCACTGGGTGTCTATATGTCATATTGAGTAAAACACCTTTTATTGGTGTGTAGCATACCATACTCACAAGGGGGAGGTTACGAGGCATTTAGGAATGTTTCCCTTCTTTGTGCTCTATTACATGCTAGAGAGTCAAGTTATTATTAAATTTCCTTTAACCTTTAGCTTACTCGTATTTCAGATTATGCCTCCACAAAGATATGATGGCCTTGGAAATTCTGTTGGAACTTTCATCCAAATTAAGGAAATATTGAGGAGGTTTGCCCTACTCACAGAATGTAGACTCGATATAAGGACTATACTTCTTAATTCCCTACTCATCTAGGGGTTTCATCCGTCCCTAGTAGTCCTTCTCGAGCTCCTCATGCTAGTGTTAACCACACTCAGTATCTTTAGAGAGATATTTATAATGCAGAATTGCGTTAGTCCATTCACACGCTTGCTCAGATTATGGAATCATAGTCTCATTGATTTAATCATATTGGACCTATTACTAGTTCATTTGAGATCACATGGGTTGGTCTATTTATGAGTTTGAAGCCACTAACTTTTATGGGTTCTAAGGTTGAGGAGGATCTTTAAGGATTTATAAATTAAAAGGAAAAGATCTTTAGGTTTATTCATGTGACTAATGTAGAGGGGGTGGAATTTGTAACTTATAAGTTGAAAGACGTAGATTATAAGTGGTATGAGGAGTTGGAAGAATTAAGGGGTGAAGATGGTAAACCAGTGGCGTGGGGATAATTTTCAAGAACTTTCTTTAATCATTTCTTTCCTCAGGAGTGGAGGGAGGCTAAGGCTAAAGAGTTTGAGTATCTGAAGCAAGGTAAAATGAGTATTAAGGTATATTCTTTGAATTTCAACCAATTTCCCCACTATGCCTCGGAGCTTGTGTCTAATATGATGTACCGGATCAGAAAGTTTTCTTTGGGTTATTCTCATGATTTGGTGTTAGTATGTAAGGTTTCTATGCTGAATAGTGACATGAATATATCAAGGTTAGTGGTTTATATATAGTAGGTGGAGGATGAGAAGAAGAAATCAATAGAAATTAGGGAAAGGAAAAGAAATATCTAAGTATACTGAGCAGAGTACGAGCCAACAGAACTATGGGAAAAAGGATAGACAATGGTAGACTTGGGTAAATTTGTATGTATCCACTAGTTATCCTTCCCCTAATCCTTCATGTGATTGGTGTTTCCAGTCAAACAGAGGTCCCAGAGCAAATGGTATCCAATCTCAGGCCAATGGAGCTCAGTCGGCCCCTTCTTGCCCTCCTTGCAATTGGGAAGCCTCATCATGGATATTTTGAGAAGGGAAATAATTTGTGCTCCATATGTGGTCAACCTACTTAGAAGTAGTGAGATTTTCCTTCAACTAGGGTTTTCACTGGGGCTAATAAGGTTTCGATCGCCATTTCAGTAGTCCCTGCAGCTAAGGCTACTACATTAGGGATAGAAAATGGCTGAAATAACCTTTATGCACTTTATACTAGTAAGGAATCTGAGGCATCCCCCGATGTCGTCACTGGTATGTTACAAATTTTCTCCCGTGATGTTATTGTATTGCTTGATTCGGGTACCACCCTATCCTATACGATACCTTACATGACTATACACTTTGGATTTGGTCTCGAAAGAATTTTCGACCCCTTTTTGGTTTCTACCCAGTGGATAAGTGCATTATTGCTAGAAAATTCTATAGGCTTTGTGTTGTGTCCATCTTTCATAGGGAGACATTGATTGATCTTATAGAGCTTTATATGGTGGATATTGATGTAATCTTAGGGATATGATTGGCTACACTCATCCTATGCTTCTTTAGATTATAGAACGTAGAAGGTAACTTTTTATTTTCCTAAAACCGATGATAGAAAGGGAAGGGAGTTCCCTAGTATTTAGTGATTGGGTGTTCCTTAAGTTATCTCCTATGAAAGAGGTTTTGCAGTTTAGGAAAAAAGGGAAGCTTAGTCCCCATTACATTAGTCTGTATCAGATTTCTATGAGAGTTGAAAAGGTTGCTTATGAGTTGGACTTACCGATGCGCTTGGCATTGGTTCATCCTAATTTTATATGTCCATGCTCAAGAAATATATGGGTGATCCTTCCATAGAAGTTTTCGTAGAGGATATTAGTGGGAAAGATTCTTTATTGTATGACAAAATTCCCACTGAAATTTTGGATAGACAAATTCAGGAATTAAGGAACACGGATATAGCTTCAGTAAACGGGCTATGGAGAAACCAAAAATTAGAGGAAGCTACTTGAGAATCGAAGAAGGACATGAAATTTAAATATTCCTTCTTGTTTCCATCACTGGACAAAGGTAATTGAAGTACAAATATTACACTTTTTATTGATCACTTAGATGTCATTCTTTATGTACCTATATTATTCTTCCTTATGTTGTGTTAAGGGTGTCCCAATCTCTTATTCAGGAATGAATAATCCTAAATGAGGGATAATATAACACCTCGTATTTAGAGTCTAAAATTTAAAACATTATCCCTACATGTATATATCAGAAAATGATGATTTCTTTGCAAATATAAGTGTGATGATAAATTCTATAGTAGGAGAGTATCATTGGAGACGAAGTAAGGTCACACAAATCTCCTAACAAAAAGTTAAGTTGAGAACTTTTCTTCCGATTGAGTTTCAATAGATGTTCCTACTTGGGTCAACTTCCTTATAATTTAAACAGTTAGGTGGTATAATCTATACCAATTAAAAGAGCTTCGAGTTATCTTTTCAACGCAGTAAATATTACCTTATTTCGATATCCAAGTGGAATGTTATGCTCATTTTACCTAAGAGTGTCTGTCTGCCAGAGGTTGGCGATGAGATTGATGAGCTGTCAACTAGTTGATGGGCTGTAAATTGAGGTCGTCAACCTTTGGTAGTAAATACTCAAAATTTTCCAGGGGTTAACGACCTTTGTTGATGAGCCATCAACTAGCTGGCGGGATGGCAACCCCATTGTCAACCTTTAAATTAGAGACAAAAGGTTGCTAGAGGTTGACGACCTAAGTTGCTGAGCTATCAATTAGTTGACAGGCTGTTAACTCCCATCTTAAACTGAGGAATTCCTATAATTTTTTGGTTTCTTAGGCGTGTTTTGGTATTTCCTCACCTCAAAGTACATCCTCATGACTTAAATCACTCTATAAACATTAACTACTCATCAGTTATTAATATTTAAATTCTCATTCTCCCCTTCACTCTCAAGAGAAAAGAAGTTATGGTTTCTTTCCAAAACACATACTTCCAGGGCTCAGATTCAAGGTCTTACAAATTTAGATCATCTAAAGGGTATGTTGAACACTCACTTACTTTAATTATCATTATTTTATGTTTTTAGATTAACAATCATATGTTTTAATGATTGTTTAAAAAGCTAGCATTGAGGGATTTTGGTCATATACTTACATTGGTTTTCCCCCTGCCTTGATGGATTTTCAATGTGTAAATAATGATTTTTAAAATGAATTGTGACTAAAAAAGGATAAATTGAGTAACTTGATTTCATGTTGGGTGTAGTTATTGGCATGGTCAAGATATGATCCTCAACCTATTTCATAAATTGTATTTAAAAAGGGATTTTATAGTGTTTAACTCATATTTTGAAACATTGTCAAACATTAACGGCATAGTGGTCTATATTGGATTATTTGTAATTTAAACTTGGAGTTAAATAGTTCAATGGAAACAATATGACATTAAATAAATGACTTGCAACTTTTTGGTACGACAATCCCAATTTGAGAATGTCTTAATAGAAAACTCCATGGTTAATGGTATGAAATTTTTTTAGTTGGGCTTAGTGGGAATTGTGTAGCTTACCAAGAAGGTGTAGTCCTCATAACCAATATTGGAAACCACGTTTGACAACATTGGGGAGGGGAAAAGGGGTCTTATCCTCAAAGATGGATAACCACTGTGTGCTTGCTTCACACAGTAGTACATATTTATTCTTTTGAGAGGCTATTGTCTTAGTGATTTTGGCCTATTCATCGGTCCATGTGGGTAATATTGACTAGGGCTCTTCTATTGGGGGAAGCCAGACCAATATAGACCGTGGGTATTTTAAGGTCTATGCAAGATACGCAGTTTAGGAATAAATTTTGGAGTGGTCATATCCTTGTGTTCCCCACTCCTTATTTCTTGTTTATGATGGATAATGATTGTGTTTTATCGCTGATTTTGGAAAGTAGAATATCTTATACCTTTCCTTGGGTTGCATGCCAGTACTCATCGTACTGACCATCCTCGGATGCTACATTATTTCATGATGTAGGTTCAAAGGACTTTTCATATGACCATTTGCAGCATTAAGTGGTTCTTCACTCCTATTAGCAACCAGTGAGAAGTGGCAAGCCCTCCATCTCTAGAAGGCCTATTTACTTTTCAGTCATTGGTCATATTCACTCTTTTGATTATCTTAAGCATAGTCGGGGTCATGTTCCTACTTGTTAGATGTTTTATTGATAGAGGTTTGTACAAAGTATTGGGTTGTGATTTTCTAGATTCAAATTTCACTTTTAATTTCCATTTGATTAATTACTCTTTTATTTAATGGGTTGCATTCAAAATTTATTTATATTACTATGCTTATGGTGTAAGGCTAAGGGTCCATCTCATGCCTTGGTTAGCTTGCAGTGTTCGTCATATCTAGAGCTTAATTCGGGTTGTGACGGTCTTTACGAAGAAGTTCACATCCGGTCTTTCTAGTGACTTGGTGCTAGAATGTAAGGAGGAAATACTAAAAAGGAATATGGATATGTCTAGGCTAGTAGTACAAATGAAGATGGTAAATGAAGAGAAGAAGAAGCATGCAGAGATAAATAAGAGGCATACAAAGAGGGACAAGTTGGTAGATCAGGAGCCAGTCAGCAGTAGGGAGGTAAATAGAGCAAGAAAAATCCAAGAAGAAATTTTATGGTAATCCTCACTCATTAGCTAGTACAACTCCACCTTGTCCATCAGTCGATTAACGATTTCATCCAAATAATGGGCCAAGAACGCAAGGTAGTGTAGCTTAGCCATCTAGGTTGCACCCCCACAACAACACCTTTGGAAAAGTTCATCCTGGGGAGTGTCGATATGGGACTCTTGTGTGAGATGGTTGTGGTTAGGTGGGCTATTTTCAAAGATATTTTCCTCAACTAATGGAACCGTTCGGGCCAGTAAAGCCCAATCTAATTTTTTACGCCCTCCAGCTAAGGCTGCCATTTCTGGTACAATCGGTGGTCATAATCATTTATATACTTTATCTACTTTACAGGACTCAGAGGACTTACTAGATTTGATTACAAAAATGTTACAAATTTTCTTTGGTGATGTTTATATGCTACTTGATCCCGAGACTACTCTATATTAAGTAACTCCTTATGCGGCTGTGTGTTTTGGTTTTGACACTAAAAATATTCTTGAACCCTTCTCAGTTTCAAGACCAATTGGTAAGTCTATTATTGTTGAAAAAGTTTATAGGAATTGTGTGGTGTCTGTATTTCATTGGGATACTATAGTAAACCTTGTAGAGCTCTATATAGTATAATTTAATGCGATTCTTTGATGGATTGACCATTCTTGTTATGCTTCCATAGATGGTAGAGCTATAAATATTACATTTTGTTTTTTCTAGAAAAAAACTATCATAGAATTTGAGGGAAATTCCTTGGCACCCAATGCGAAATTCATATCTTATCTTAGGGCTTATAAGTTGATATCCAATGGTAGTCTGTACCATCTTGTTCAGGTTAAGATTCTAATAATAAAAGTACTCTTTTTCAGTATGTCCCAGTAGTTAATGAATTCCTAGTATTCTTTCATGATGATATCCGAGGGATTCCCTCGGATAGGGAGAAAGAATTTGGAATTGACTTGTTTTGTGACACAGACTATTTCTATTTTGCTTTCTAGAATGGCTCCTGCAAAATTGAAAGAATTGAAGGAACAATTAAAAGACCTTCTTGATAAAGGTTTCATTCATCCTACTATCTCTATTGGGTTCTCCCATGTTATTCATGCGTAAGAAAGTTGGTTCTCTCAACATGTGTATAGATTACCGTCAGCTGAATAAGATTACCATTAAGAATAAGTAACCTCTTCCCAGAATTGATGATCTTTATGACCAGATTCAGGGTGATAAAATGTTTCTCTAAGATAGACCTTTATTCAGATTACCATTAGTTTAAGGTTAGGGAAGCTAATATTCCCAAAATTGCATTTTCAACCTCTATGAATTTTTGTTCATGTCCTTGATTGATTAATGCACCTGCAATTTTTATGGACCTTATGAATAGGTTATTCAGATAGTTTTTTGATTTATTCATCATAGTTTTCATTGAGGATATTCTGGTTTACTCTAAGAGTGAGGCGGATCATGCCAATCACCTTTGGATCTTACTTCAGATCCTTAAGGACAAAGAGTTGTATGTTAAATTTTCAAAGTGTGAATTATGGTTTAGTGCAGTAGCTTTTCTAGAACATATTGTTTCTAGTGAATGGATTAAGTTAGATCCATAAAACACTAAAGCAGTAAAGAAATGGGTAAGACCCACGTCTCCAACCAACGTTTGGAGCTTCTTAGGTATAGCGGGGTATCATGGAAGGTTTATTTAGAGTTTTTCATCTATAGTTGCTCCCCTTACCAAGGTAGCATAAAATAAAGTTATGTTCTTGTGGTCTAAGGCTTGTGAAACTAGTTTTGAGAGACTAAAGGACAATTTGAGTACTGCGCTAGTTTTGATCCTTTAGAAGGGTACAGAGGGTTTTGTTGTATATTGTAATGTATCCCAGGTGGAGCTTGGGTGTGTATTTATGCAGTGTGGTAAGGTGGTATCTTTTGAATCCAAATAATTAAATGTCCATGAGAAGAACTATACCACCTATGATGTAGAGTTGGTAGTTGTGGTTTTTGCACTCAAGGTTTGGTGGCATTACCTTTATGGATTGCATGACATTTTCACTGATCAAAAGAGTGTGCTATATCTGTTCACTCGAAAAAAGTTGAATCATAGGTAGAGGTGGTGGCTTCAGCAATTAAAAGATTTTGTCATGGGCCAGCATCGTTATCATCCATGTAAAGCTAATGGGTTTGCTGATGCTCTTAGCAGGTAGTCTATGGGCAACCTTTCTCATGTTGTGGAGAAGAAGAGGAATTTGGTTAAAGATATTCATCATCTTGCTAATTTGGGAATCTGAATCTTAGACCTGAGGATGAAGGATTATTCATCCAAGAGGTGGAAAAATAGTCCTCATGTGCCGAAGTTAAGGAAAACAAGACAATGACCCCATATTGATGCAAATCTAAAAGGATGTAGTTCAGTAAAAGGTTATGTCTTTCGACATCGAAAGATATGGTATAATAAGATATCAAGTGAGTTTGTGTGCTCTAGAAGTTGATGGGTTGCGAGGAAGAATATTATTCAAGGTTATGTTTTTGGGTAGGTGGTCCATTCTGGTCTACACAAAAAGTATAATGACCTAAAGGAGATTTATTTGTTGAATAACATGAAGAGAGATGTTTCTAACTTTGTAGCTAAGTGTTTGAATTGCCAGCTAGTCAAGGTTGAGAACCTGAGGTTGAGTAGTACTCCCTAAGATATCGCTTTTCTCATGTGGAAGTAGGAAAAGATAAATATGGACTTCATTACCTGTCTTCCATGGTCCCAAAATCAGTATGATTTAAGTTGGGTCATTTTTGATTGAATAACCAACTCTTCTCAGTTTCTTCCTATAAGGAATAATTATTCAAGAGAGAATTATGAAAAATTGTACATTTAGGAGATAGTTCAGTTACATGGAGGCCCAGTGTCTATTATATCATACTAAGGTACACAGTTCTCTTCTTAATTTTAGCAATCTTTCCAGAAAGGTTTAGGTACCCAAGTGAACCTTAGTACTACTTTCCACCCTCAAATAGATTGACAAAAGGAGAGTACCATTCAAACATTAGAGGAAATGCTAAGGGCATGCATGATCGACTTTAAAGGTAGCTGAGAGGATTACTTTTCACTTATAGTGTTCTCCTACAACAACAGTTCTCACTTTAGCATCTAAATGGCTCGTTTTGAGACTCTCTATGGTCGAAGGTATAGGTCATCTATCCACTGGTATGAGGTGGGTAAAACCCAATATTTTGACTTGATCTATTAAACCAAGTTATAGAAAGAGTAAAATTCATTAGAGAGAGACTTAAGACCTCCCGAAGTCACCAAAAGTCCTATGCAGATGTAAGGAGAAGGGATTTAGAGTTTGAGTTCGATGATTGGGTATTTCTGAAAGTCCTCTCTATGAAACTGTTCATGATATTTTGGAACAAAGGAAAGCTTGGTCCTCTTTACATAGGTCCTTACTAGATTATGAGAAGAATTGGTAATGTTGCGTATGAGCTGGATTTGCCCATGAACTTGCCTTTATTTCATCCCTTCTTCTATGTCTATTCTTATGAAACTTTTTCCTTGCCTATTAAATATATCGGTGTGAAGGACTCTTTGTCATATGAAGAGGTGCCCTTAGTGATATTAGACCGACAAGTTCAAAATTTGAGAATTAAAGTGATAGCTTCGGTCAAGGTGTTGTGGAGAAATCAAAAGATAGAGAAAGCTACTTTGGAATCAGAAGATGATATGTATGCGAGATATTTGTCATATTCAAATCATCAGAAGACATCAGGAAAGGTATTAATCCTATCTTAACCATTTTATTCCATGTAACACTTTAAATCTTTCTTGGAGTGTTTCGAGTCATCATTTAGGATGAATGATCCCAAAGAGGGAATAAGCTAACACCCCAGACTTTTTGACCTGTAAATAGAATTTAAAATGAGCCCATGAGGCCTCTAAATTGAGCGCAAACCACTATAGAATGGGTTTGGAAGTATTGGGGGCACTTTTTGTCATGACCTAATTTCTCATGTCATGATGGCACCTACTGTAACCCCACAGTAGAAAGCCAAACATGTGGTTTGGAATGGCTAGTAAGGACTACACAAAAAGATAAAGGCAAGAATGTAGAATAGATGTAGTAAAATATCAATACATAATATAGTCCTAAAACCTGGTGGTATTAGTACAAGAGAACCTATTATAATAAGAGTGCAAAAATTAAATACCATGGGAATTACACTATTACAACTAATATCCGAATACAATATAGAGAATAGTGTAATACATAAGTGGGAGGAAAGTAATACTCCATATGTCAGCAGACCACTCTATATCTCCAAACAATGGATATTCCACACAACCCAGACATCAATGGCGATAACTCGTACTATGACCTGTAGGTGGCATAAGTGTAGTATGAGTACCAAAATCGTCGTATTTAGTAGGCAACTGCCAACTTAGCTCCAAATATAGTTCAAATACATATAACATATAAACGTAATGATAACTACACTCAAATGTCCAACAATCACATAATAATGCTAGTGAGATGGTAAGGGCATCTACTCTATATGTAGCCATTAAACTAGCATAATAAGACTAAGTAACTATCAAGGATGAACTATCCTATTCCAGCCGTACTTAGGAAACTCAACATTATATCATATATCCCAGGCCAATATACCAATAAAAGGGCAAAAGATGAATATATAACAATATACACCAAGAATGAATATACAATATGAATAAATAAAGGAAGGAACGGATACATGGTAATACCACAGCTACATATAGCTAGATATAGAAATAAATATATATATATATATATATATATATATATATATATACAAGGTCAACTCGAAGATCGGTCTAAATCATCATATCTTTATTTTAAGACCTCATAATCCTGGCAGGATTTAGTACTAACATAATTAAGGTTTTTAATCCATATGCCTAATCATGAGTTAACCATACATAATAATAATGAAATCGTAAGATAGAAGAGTCTAGAATCATACCTCAAATCTCGATACCAAATCAATAACCAACCTGTCACAAACTAGCCATAACAATAATATTAACAATGATAATAACAATATCAATGACAATGCGAGTAACTGGCTAGTCCGAACAACCAATACCTAGCCGATCCTTTCACGTAGCCACACCGCCCCAGGATCAAAAGGTTCAATCAACGTAAAACACACCACAAGGCATAGTTATCACCCATACCTATTCAACCTTCCCATATGGCCTGATATATATAGATACATACTGGTGATAGGCAATACGCATGCAAGAATGAATACAAATTATATAATCAATATCACAATAATTCGTCGAACTCAAATTGGTAATATTTCAGCAAGACTCAAAATTAAATTGGTCATAAATATCATCAAGACTCAGAATTGACCGATCATAGATATCATCAAGACTCAAAATAGAATCGGTCATAAATATCATCAAGATTCAGAATTAAACAACTCATAATATAAGCAAGACTTGGAATTGAACCGATCATATTATAAGCAATAACATCAATATTCTCAACATACTCATTATCATTAATACACATATATTTAACATCAATATTGAAATCTTCCATTTGTGTTTTACCTAGAATTTTACCATTAGCACACCATCTTTCTCCATCCTATACCAAAGAGATGTGCATATATGTGTAAAGGTGCACGAACAAAGGTGTGGCTAAAAAGAGCGTAAATCTGTAAGTCCATTACCCAGTGTAAGCATCGAGACTAAAGCATTATAGAAGTGTAGAGAGGGTTAGAATCTCTCACGATCAAAGTAATTTGTAGTTTCAAATGATAGACTGAAATCTATCACGGTCAACTATTTAAAACACCAATATCAATATCTTTCACATATAAGTTATCTATAAAAACAGATAGTTATTGTTATGAAGCAATCAATTTTTAAGGTGAACAGGTGGGCTTTAACCCTAATTTAGGAAGACAGTAATAAAATCATGTTTTAGCTTGAATCACATCATTTATCGATTTAATGATCAGGAATGTACCAAATCTATGCATACCATCACCAGTATTCAAATAATAGAACCATAAGCATCAATATATTCATAAACTACAATCACATCCTTTATAAGGATAAACACTTTCTGGATATCCAACCGATATCATAACACAACCCTTGGCCCAATAATATTTTAAAAATAATTACAACATCATATCTATGGCTTTTGCCCATATTCGTTTTCAAAACTCATATCAATAATCATATTTGTAATCCATATCATGTCTATAAGATATATCATATCTACGAGGCATATCATATTCATAGGATATAAATAATAACTAAGACATATCACATCTCTGAGGGATCTCACATCTATAGGCCACAGATCATACTTTGGAAAAAAACCATCATCATTCATCAAGTCATGAAGTAACCTTACACTAAAGGCTCAATAGTCTCAACTATTCTTAATATTCAAAAATAAGTCCACGTAGGCTAACACAAGTCTTGATATAAGGTGGGCCGTAATGACCCGCTTCTAATCTCAAATTTCATATTTAGAAAATTTCTACCCCAGGCTAGGCTAATGTATTTAAATTGATTTCTAGGTGGTATATAAGCCATAATTAATTCTAATTTGGGAATTTCACCTAGAACATGAGCAATTATATGAACTATGAAATTCAAGAGGGGGTGAATTGAAAAAATCTTTCTTGAGTCGACTGGTCAGTCTTGACATTCAACTCACCTGAAGAATAGACTACCAAACACAACAAATTATGTTTAAAATTATTAGCAGATAAATAAGTAAATAAACAAATGCCATAGAAATTCATCCTGGTTCATAACATCAATATAACTCTTACTTCCAGTCCTCTTAGGTTTCAAAGATTTACTTAAAGTCTTTCAAAGTAGAGTAAAAGGACAAAGGTATTAGACAAGCTTTGAATCTTATTTTACAATTCAGTTCTTGTGACACAACCTTAATTGGTATGACTAAGTTCACTCGATCTTTCACTTTCTTTACTATTGAAAACTAATAAGTATAAAGGTTTATTGACACTAGGATTGAGACACACTAAGAATTTCCCATGAAGTTTCATGAGGTCTTTGGCTTTTAATCCTCTCTTTTATTCCCTTCACCTGATTTGGCTTCTTGCTCTACAAGGAAACCCAAGGGATTTATTATCAATTAATGACTTGAATTTATTATTGATTAAGGGTTACTACCATCTAATAGGTCCATATCAGATATGTTTGTACATCTGATGAAGCATTCTTTTCTCAAACTCAAGCTCACAACTGTACATGTCCATACCAAATATGTCCATATAAAGGGTATTCTCTTCTTTCTTTGCAAACTTTCTTGTGGTATTCCATTTTGATTAATTAGTGGTCACCTTCCTTATACTTTAAGATCTGATGAGGTCTTAACTTTTATGCTTCTAGATTTAGGACTACCTAAGATATTCCTCTATAATTTGCTCCTAGAAGATGTTTCTTGATGTGATCATATCTTCAGTGTATCCGACATATATTTGTTTATTTGCTTGTTATTATTAAATATTATATGTAAATATGGGGATAACAATCTCCTCTTTTTTGATAATGACAAACAAAAAACATTAGTTGACTTTTTTGTTCTTTCATTCGACTTGCTTCCACTTTCTTATTGACTCTTTTGCCTTTGTTATTATTGAATCAACTTCTTGAGCATTTGTAGGTGACTGAATGACTCTCCCCTTACTTGGAGAACTATCTAATATTTTATCTTTCTCCCCCGTTCGACATAATAAAAAAGAACAAAGTACACACATAAAAGGTATATGCCAAATAATAAAATAGGAACATAGGAGATAAGCAGTCAATGCAGCATGCAAAAATAACAAAAAAAGTGTAGCAAGACAAGTTAAAATGTCAATTACAAAGATACAAGAAAAAGGGACAGTACCCCTTAAAAAGTCATCATCTCAACGTTTGGCAAGAAAATATTATGACCAAAGAGATCATAGCACTTTTTGATGTTTTTGAGAAGCTGAAGTAGGAATTCTAGACTGATATGGCAAGTTCGTTGTTAGAGTAGTTGGATTGGGTCATGATGGATTCTATGCGGTCAAAAAATCTATTGAAGAGCTTGACACCTTCCTGCTTCAATCGATCAAAGGTTAGATGCACCTTACCTACATCAATACCTAACTGCAGTAACCTTGTATTTGACTCTTGAAGAACCATCAACCCTTCCTCAATAGCCTTGAGCTGATCCTTGAACTCCTCAAATTCCTTCAACATAGGAAACACAAGATTAGATACATATTTGCTTATCTTGGGAGGATCTGAACTTGCTTTTGCAGATTTTTTTTTGAACCATTCATTATCCGCCAAGACGTATCCCATGATGC
This sequence comes from Capsicum annuum, assembly GCF_002878395.1. Lineage (NCBI taxonomy): Eukaryota > Viridiplantae > Streptophyta > Magnoliopsida > Solanales > Solanaceae > Capsicum > Capsicum annuum. The sequence goes on from NC_061115.1 coordinate 55,080,045, forward strand.
CAAAGATATTGGAGTCATAAGTTACAGAGACTTCCACAATCAGGTATGCAAATAGGTTGATAGAGTAGTACATGAGATTTCTGGTGATCAGCAGTCCATAAGGAAGGATAGCAGAGGCATGAGAATCTGTAGCACTTTCCAGCATATATTCTCAAAACCAAATGGCCCATTTAATCTTATACTTTTTCACCATGCATTACAGTACACATAAATCACTACAAGTCACATTAATAAGATACTCCTTTAAAGGAATGAGAGTGGTGTCAATAATATGATCCAAGATTATATACTTGAAGTAGAGAGATAGGGGATCAAAATTAGACAAACATACGACTGGTTCAGATAGACTTTTTATCTTCCTCAAAGCTAACTTTAAAATTCATAGGCCAGGTACCACTCATGAAGGGAATTACCCGAGATAACTTAATGTCGAAAACTTTTTCAAATAAGAAATCATTGAGGATGATTATTATTCCCAGGACAAGAGTTTCTAGTTTGCCATTGTCTTGAGAAAGGCAGAGATTTGCATAGAACATGCACACGGGGTCCCCATATAATTCCATCCTATAGACGAAAAAAACCATGGATAAGTCTTGGGATTTAAAGAAAGGAATTACATTGAAGTGAGATTTCTGTAACTGAGAGAAATTAACAACTCGACCAGGCAGAATTGAGAAATTTTTGATGGTAACAAGATTTTCCCTTTGAGAGCTAGTACAAAACTTGTGCATCTCATCTAGTGAAAGGGATACATAGGGGATTAGTTAGATTTCTTAATAGATGAGATGGGGATCAGGGATGAGAAATTCTTGGGAGCAGATGAGTGTAAAGAATGCGAAGAGGCTTTCTTAGAGGAACCATAGATAAGAATAGGATCAAAATTTTCAAAATGGCAATCTGGAGGGTTCTTAAGAAGATTAGCCATTGATATAGTTCTTGTCATATTGGGAAAGGTATTCTTGGAAGTGTAACACCCCGAAAAACGGGTCCCGGAGCATCACACGGTGCTTGAGGCTACGAGTAGCCCCAAGCTAACCCTTTGAGCCATTTTCATTCAGTTCAACACAAATCAACGGGGTTTCCATAAATAACCCTCAAATATTAACAGAGTAATCATCATCCAAGAATAAAAGAATTTCAGAAAGATAACAAAATACGACTTATTAGTCAACTCCCAACATCTATACTAGTTTGACAAGCCTCTAAGAGAATCAATAAAACCAGTGATCCATTGAGACATGCCCTAACTGACTCATACTCAGTTATCAAATATAAACAATTCCGTGAAACCAACATCAGACATCACGTCCTTGGAACATGAGGACTCACCATAATAGAGGATGTAGAACAGCGTGCCCAAAGAATCACTGTCGAACCTGGAACTGAGCACCTGACCCTACATTCTGAGAAAATGCATCCCACATCTGAAGATATGGGTTAGTACCATGGAAAGGGACCAAGTATATGGAGGTGTATGCAATTTTATTAATATCATCATCACAAATATTTATAAGAAATATGCAGGATGTATGAAAGACTCACATAGCCCGAACAAAATCATCATAATCATAAGAGGATGAAATAAGTACAATAACACATGTGAGTCATCATATAATTTGTCAATCACTTTCAGTTCATCAACAATATCAATTCTCATAATATAAATATCATTTAAATCTTTTGAAAGAATAACTTTCACAATTCCACTTTCAAATCACTTCACCGTTCACCATACACACAAGGAAACACACACATATACCGACATAAACCATGTGAGTTACATGGAGTCCAACGTACAACCCACGTTGGGGAGAGCCGTCCTATCCTTTCCATCAGAGTAGGACTATCGATATCAAATTCACACAAACTAGTGATCACTATATAAATCAGCCTCAGGATCACTCCTATGGGGGCACGTAGTTCTAGGAAAGTAAGGTCCCTTTATACCTCCCAATCGGTGCTAAAGATTTCTCCTAGACTTAGCTCAGATCATTTCAAAGACAATCCATAATAAAATAATTTTAGTAATATACAAATATACATCGGGAGCCATCATGCTTCCCATCTATCAAAATCAACCACGTTGTGGATTTCTTTCACACTGGAGTTCAAAATAATTCCATTAAGACCAAAAGGTCAAATCATTCAAAATATCTCAAATATTCAATATCAGCGTGCTTATAACACATACTTTCTCAAAAAAACACAATTTCTAATGGGGATTCATGACCCAAATATCAAAATCATGATAAATATCGTTCAACATTCATACTTTATACCTCCACACATGTAAATTCATCTTTCAAAATCATAAACATCAAGATTTCATAATAATCATCATAAGATATCGGTTCATGCTTCAAATTCTTAAAAAAATCAAATAAAAATCATGCCTTTGTAAAAAAAATTACTTTTGGGTACAAGAACGAAAGAGAGTTCTTGTTGAAAAATCCCACATACCTTGAATGATGAACTTTAGATCGATACTTATTTTTGAGATGTTAATCGTTCCTTTGAATGATGGTTCTTGGATTTCTTGAACTAGGAACTTGGAATCTTGAATAAATTTGCAGAATTAATGGTGAACTTTGGAGGTTCTTTAAGTTGGATGCAGGAGCTTAGGGTTTTCTTTTTGAGAGAATTTGATGAATATAACATATAATGATTATAATAGGCTTTAATATAGGGTTTGGATGGATTTTGGGTGAGGGGGAGTGACCAAAACGCCCCTAAAAAATCAAATAATTCTTGAATCTATCCTTTGGTGGACTGTTTTGATAGTCTGAAATAGATCAACCATAATCTTTTACTCCGATATCCAAATTGGATGAAACCAATTTCATTAGAAAGAGAAATCTCATATATTTCCGTTGATATATATTATCTCACCCTGATCATTGTGTACGAGGAGTTATAATCGTTTGAAGTTGACCTAAAAATTTGCTTTTGATAGGCTGAAGTAGATTGACCATAACTTTTTACTTCGATAGACAAATTGGATGAAACCAATTTCATTGGAAAGAGGACTCGCAGATATTTCCATTGATATATAGTAGATCACCCAAATCATTATGTACAATAAGTTATGATCGTTTAAAGTTGGAGAAAAAATACGCCAGGCCTCAGTACTTTTTCCTACACGTTTTACTGTTCACTACTATTCACGGTTCGATCGGAATTTTCATAACTCGTCGCTTGGGTGTCCGTTTTGGATGATCCATATATAGTTGGAAAGCTTATTCGATAGTCTACGTAATAGTGGGTCATAATCTAAAATATTCCACACGAAAAATTTATAATTCATTCTAGAATATAGAACCCAACACGTTTACGCACAAAATTTTAACAAAATTTTTTTCGGGGTATTACATAGGGTTTAAAAAAAGTTTAAAGGAAGATGAAGGGTTATAAAGATGTAAAGGTGTAAAGTAAATGTAGGAGAAATAGAAGAGAGGTGAAGTGCGTGGAGGCGACTAGTGAAAACAATGGACGTTATACTTTTTTGGTAAAAGAGAAGGTTAAAGAGGCAATAATTAAGGAGAGAGAAAAATGAGGCGAGAAACGATGGTAAAAAGGAGATGATGGTGTTGAGTCAGAATAGGGTTTACCACAAATAAAATATAAAAAATAAAAATAGAAAATAAACCAAACATCATTAATGCACTTTATTTCAAGTCTATGTATTAAGGAATGAAATTATTTTTCTAACAAAGGTTTTGTAAAAATATTAGCCAACTGATTTTCTGAATAAAATTTTTTTAAAAAGAAATCTGCATTTTCTACATAATCTCAAATAAAATGATGCTTGATGTTAATATGTTTAGCTGGAGAGTGATGCACAAAATATTTTGATAAGCTAATTCCATTGGTGTTGTCACATATTATAGGCACAAATTCAAAAAATAAATTAAAATCAAGTAAATACTGCATAATCCATAAGATTTGAGTACCACAACTTCTAATGGCTATGTATTCAGCTTAGGTGGTTGATAGAGCAACTAAAGTTTGTTTCTTGATATGCAATGAAATTAGGGCATTTCCATGCATCTAATATGTCTCACTATTACTTTTTCTATCATTATTATCACCTACAAAATCATCCTCTAAATAGCCAATTAAATCAAAGTATGAGGAATAAGGTAGTCCAATGTTTTATGTCCCAGTGAGATATATAGTGATTTTTGTTATGATAGTCAGATAGGAATATTTGGGAGATGATTGGAACCTTTCACATTTGCCTACACTGAACATAATATCTTGTTGACTTATGGTAAAGTAGAGAATGATCCAATCATCCCTCTGTATGTCTTTTCATCAACAACCTTTTTGGATGTGTCTGAATCGAGAGTTGTGGAATACTGATTGGAGTTTTATAAGCATTTTCTTTTTCCATGTAGAACTTCTTGATGAGTTCTTTTGTATATTTGGCTTGAATGATAAATGTACTTTTGGGAGTTTTCTTGATTTGTAGTCCCAATATGAATGTGAGTTCTCCCGTAAAACTCATTTCTAATTCTCATTAATCAAATTTGCAAATTTTTCATACAAGGACACGTTAGGAGTACCAAAGATAATATTATCAACATAAATTTACATAATGAGTAGATTAGAATCTAGATTTTGAGTAAAAATAATGGTATCAATTTGACCTCTTTGAAAATTATTGTTTAATAGAAAAGTACTCAGCTTCTTATAACAAGCCTTTGGGGCTTGTTTGAGACCATTGAGTGCTTTTGATAATTTGAAAACCTGATTTGGATAGTAAGGATTTTCGAAGCCAGGAGGTTGTTTTACATAAACTTCCTCATGAATAAACCCATTTGGAAAAGCACTCTCAACATCAATTTAAAATAATTTAAAATATTTGAAGGCAACAAAATCTAACAAAATTCAAATTAATTCTAACCTCACGACAGGAGTAAAGGTTTCGTCGTAATCAATACCTTCCTATTGGGAGTAGCCTTGAGCTATGAGTCTGGCTTTATTCCCAACAACCTTACCTTCTTCTTTTAATTTATTCTTGTAAACCTATCTGGATCCAACAATGAAATAGTTCTTGGGTTTCTTAACTAGGTTCCAGACTTGATTTCATTCAAACTATTCTAATTCTTCCTTCATGGCCTTGACCCATGACTCATATTTGATGGATTGGGCTATATTTGGGACACAAGAGCAAAAAATACTTATTTTCTTAATGAGGATCTTGTTGGCATCTTATCATTTAGATTTCCAATGATAAATTCATTAGGAAAACTTGCATTGTGTCTCCATAATCTTGGTATATTTGTTTTTAATATGTTGTCAATGGGAGCTAACTCTTGATAAACTGTTGTTGACTCATCTGTTGGTTATTCAGAAGTTAAGCCTACTTTGACTCCTAACTGTAGATCATTTTCTTGGTCTTTATCAAAATTCAAGCTCATAGGAGAGTGATTAGTTTCATCAAAAACAATATGCATAGATTCTTGACCACATAGTGGCCGTTTAATATAGGCTCTGTAAACACGACTGGTGGGATAGTACCCAAGATAATACCTTCATCACTTCATAGGTTAAACTTCATAAGTTATTCTTACCATTGTTGTGGATAAAGCATTTGCATCCAAAAGGATAAAAATAACCTATATTAGGATTTTTGCCTCTTCTCAACTCATAGGGAGTTTTTTTTAGGATTGTTCTAATGAGATCTATTGAGAATGTGACATGCTATGCATACCGCCACTACCCAAAAATGATCTGGTGATATATGTTCTAGAAGCATAGTTGTTATGGTCTCTGGTAAAGATCTGTTCATTTGTTCCATCAACACCATTTTGTTGGGGTGATCAAGGAGGTGTAAAGCTCTAAGAGTAGCCGTTTTGACCACAGTATTCCTTAAAAGCTTTATTTTTAAATTCTCTTCCATGATCACTATGAACATAGGTGATGAAATATTTTGCTTCTCTTTATACTCTTCTACAAAATATCCTAAAATTAGTGAATATATCATGCTTGTGAGAAAGAAAAATTACCCAATTAAAACAAGAATAATCATCAACAATAAAAAATACATGTCTTTTTCCACCAATATTTTTGGTCTTGCTGGGGCCAGTTAAATTTATATGGATTGTTTGAAGAGGTTTGGTATATCTTTGACTTTCAATGATGTCTAATTATTTTTACAAAGTTTGCAAGCATCGCATATGTTATCTTTCTTAAATATTATCTTTGGCATACCTTTCACTAGTTCAAGTCTAAAGAATTTTTTGATGGCATGCATGCTGGCATTCAAGATTTTTGTGCCACAACCATGTATCGTTGGTTTGCATAGTGAGATAAGTTAGATAAGAAAAATCAATATTATTAAGAACATAAATATTCAACACGTTCACTGATAAGAGAAATGTTTTCTTTTAGTCTTGGTGTAGCAACTCTCAGATTTGAAGGATACTCAAAATCCTGTGTCACATAGTTGACTGATACTCAGTACATTATCTTTGAGTCTGTCCATGAGATAGACTTCAACAAGTTTGCAGGAGGAGTTGAGCTTTATTGAGCCAACTCCTATGATGTCACCTTTGGCATTATCTCCAAATCTAACTGATCCTCCTTAAATTTTCTTAGAGAAAAAAATTATTGTCATAAGTCTAGAACATCTGCTATTGATGACCCATATTTCTTTCATATAGCTTTTGCAAATATATACCTAAAAAATAAGAAAATTATTTTGTTTAGGTACTCAAGTGGTCTTGGGTCCTTGAGGGTTAGATGTACTTCCTTTATGTTGCCAAACCCATACACTTTTAGACCTTTTTCTATAGTTGTGTGATTTGTGTCCCTTTTTGCCACAAGGGTAGAAGAAAACTGGTCCTTGATAAGAGAATGAGGTTTTAGCCAACTCAAATGATCTTGATAAGGATCTTGATTTAGTTTTAAAAGAATTTGATCTTACAAAACTGTGACTTTGTTATTTTCTAATGTTGTTTAACTCAATTTTTACATCATTAAGTTCTTTTTTAAGCAAGTCAATTTCTATTTGACATGCATCAATTTCAATTTGCCATTTTTTTAATTTCCTTTTGAAGTTTTCCTTTTATCTTAGCTTCCCAATTTTTCTTTTTTTTAACAAGTTTATTGTATTTATCAATCACTTTTTGAAGCTCGTCAACAATCATATCAAGATTCATTTGATGAAGGGTGCAATTACGACAATTAAAGGGTTTTACCTTACTGTTGGCCATGAAGCACATGTTGTTAATTTCTGTCTCTTATTCAGTTTCATCTTCATCACTACATGCCCCAAAGTTTTTTTTTCTTTTATGAAATATTTCAAGGTGATTATTGAGCATGAAGTTTTGTTATAAATTTTTATGAATTAAAGCATGAATTCTAAGTCCTATGAAAAAGAAATGAGTTTTCAAGAAGATTATGCTCTTAAGCTACATTGTTAAGTTATATAACATGATTTAAAGAAACGCTTGATCCTTTCATCCTAAAATAAGACACGAAATCCACAATTGTTCATTCTGCTTATGAATTAGAGAAAGAGAAGCATAACTAGTTTTCAGTCTATAAATCCTTATTCGATTTAAGGTGGATTTCTTAAAGTATGAGCATATAAGTATTCTAAGAGTAGTATTTATCACTAAAAAAGGAATGCAGATGAGAGTATCCTAAATTCCTAGAAACTATGAGCCACCGTAGGTTAAACTTTTTCCCAGTATGGATGAAGTTCAGTGATCGCATAAGTTAAGGTTTTAATCTGATGGAAAGGACATTATAGCTCTCCCCAAAATGGGTAAGATATTGGACTCCATGTTATCTCATATGGTTTTTGTCGGTTATAACAATCTTCCAGAATAAAGAATAAAGTAAAGCTTTTAGAAACATAGTAAAACACCCTAGGTTTTGACCCTTAGAAATTTCTCAGTTTTCGGTTTCTGGACATTATACAACTTGGGGTACTTCACATATGATATGGTACAGTTTGATTGGTCTTGGTCATGCGGTAACTAGTGTGGGTTGGTTGGTTTCTATTCAAGGTATGGTTGGGACATACTAGTCATATCTTAGGGTACTAGTAGTATGTTGCCAATTGTATGTGACCCTATGTTTAACCTAGAGGATTCTATTCTTCCTAAGGTATAGTTTTAGGGTACTGGTCGTATGGTTGGGAACAGTTTGGCCATGGTGGTCGTATGTTCGAAAGTGTTGGGATCCATTGAGAGTTCTAGGGTACGAGATAAGGGTACCACTCATACCCTAGGGTATAATTTGGTGGAGGATGTTCATACATTTATGTGGGAATTTTATGTAGTTTATGTTGGGGGGTAATATGGAAATTTTCACTCTTAACCTCTTAAGGCCCCACGACATAAAATACTATTGGGACATCATTTACCCGTGAATTCTCAATCTAAAACACTTTAAACTCTCTCAAATTCACTCAAGGGTCTCGAGTTAAACAAAGGATAGGGTTTCATTAAAAGTGATCAATTAACGCTTTAAGGGGTAATTCTCTACGTCTTTGTCACGACTCGAGCCTACCCCCTAGTAGCGACAATGGTGCTTATGGTCATAGGTGACCACAAGCTAACCAGTGAACTAGTACCTACTGTGAGCAATGAATAAAATAGTAATAATAGACATGTGCAGAAACAATTGATAAATCCATAAGGTCTGAATATAGAAAATACGTTTTACTCTCGTCTGAACAATTGATAAAAACTGTTTAAAATAAACCAATTGTCTAACTGACTATCTGAATGTCTGAAATTCTCTAAACTGAATGACTGTGGATTTGATGGGAAAAAACCCCAACTAACTCCAACTGACAAAGTAAAATAAATGCTAAAATAACTAAATGAAAGTGATGTTGGGTGTATTTATGCACTCTAGTGTTACTATTCTAGTTTAGTTAGCCTTGTTTTGAGGATAATTCATGTGCTTTATGTGTTAATATAATATAAATGAGCATATAAGTGTCCAAGTGTATGATTGTAATGGTTAAAAGTTTTTCCAAACAAGTTTGTACTTAACTGAGTCATTTAGTGTTTAATCCGGAAAACTAGTTTTACTAGCTTGAGCTAGTTGTGTGTCTAGTGGCTTCGTTTGATTCTAATATGTTTAATGAGTTTCAAATAGTTTAAATGTGTAAATATATGTTGAACAACTTGTTTGTATTGTGCAAATTTCAATGGGATTAATTCTAGAGTCAGAACAATAAGTGAAGATCATTGTGAATTAGCCTTATCTTAACTCTTATTTTTATTCGTCGTTGAGAATATTGTGTTGTTATGATCTATAATATGTGGTGTGTGTTATTTTAGGAAGTTTTGTGAGCTGAATATGGTGATATATTGATGGTATAAAGGCTGAAAATTCATGGTAAATACACCACAATACAAAGTATGAAATATGGGACGATAAAGACTTAGCCAAAATTTTGGACACAACTTCCAGTGTTTACGGGCGATGAGCGTGCGTCGCACCCTACATTTTTTAGCACTACTTATGCGACGCATGCTACATTCCCATGTCAAAATGGCATGACACATCCTAATCCTAATAGTTAAGTAATTGGCCATTATTAAGATACTACATACTCCTAGGAGGTTAGGTATTATTCCACTTCAAATAAATTACATTGACCTATTCCGAGGAGGTTAGGTAGTGTTCCAATAGATATATATATATTACATTGCACATGTTGAGGGAATATATGTAATTTTGGATTTTGTGATGTCTTGGTTGTAATACCCCATACATTTTCCTAGCTTAAAATTGTCTCAAAAATATTAGAAACTTTCCTTGAAAGATAAATTCACTTTTGTAAACATGGTATTTTTAATATTTTCACTTTTTTTTCATGTGGGAAATTGAATTATATTTCTAATGATACCAATTTTGTCAAAATTCAACATCGGAGGAGAAAGTTATGGCCAAAATACAGAAGGCAGTAAAACTGCCTAGATGCGACGGTAAGGCCGACGGACCATCGAACTAGCGATGGACCATCGCCCATGACCGTCGCAAAAAGGTAGCGTGAGCTATCTTTTGCCTAGGAGTGACGACCCAGGATAACAGACCGTCGAACTATCGACAGAACGTCGCTCAGTCCGTCGCAAGGGAAATAGTGAGGCCACCTTCTGGATAAGGTGCGATGGACCGTCGCACAAGCCGTCGCAGCCAAAACAGTGAGACCCCATTCTGCCTAGAAGCGACGGTCAGGGCCGAAGGACCGTCAACCCAGCGATGGACCATCTCAGGTCCCGTTCAATTTTTTTAAGTCATTTTAACATGGGTATTTTGGTCATTTACCACCTACTTATATATATTAAGTTATCTTCGATTTCTGACCATTTGTTCATTATTATTTCAACAACAACATTGGGGTTTCTCTTTGAAATTAATCCCCAAGAACAAGAATCCAAATCTTCTTCAAGAAACTAAGAGATTCCAATTCCTCAAGTTCAAGAACATCAAGAAAACTCAACTTAGGTATGCATAGTATTCATTCATTAACTCCTTTCATCAACGAAATCCAAGAATCCCTTTATCCAACTTCAATTTATGGATTTTCTTTATGATATCATGATTGGGCTATTCTTGTTCATTTTGATAAATGAGAAATTGAATTTTTCTCCATGTTAGGTGATGATTTCTATGTGGGTTTAATTATTATAGATATAGATTCATGCAAACCTATGACTAAAACCTTGAATGATGAAATTAGAATGTGACCATGATGTTTAATTGTTGTATAATGATGTTTACAAGTACCATACCTACAATATGTTTGATTTAATGCCTAAATGAAGGAAAAGTGTCTAACTAGCATGTTGTCATGAAATCCCCATGTATGTAAAAGCTTATGCCTATCACATGTTTGGTGAAATGCTTCAGTAAATTCATTATGGTGATTATTATGTATTCGAGCAAGTCATGCTTTGTCCGTTTCCTTCTATCGAATCCTCAGGGTACTTGTACCCAAAATATTAGCTGTGTGCCTAGAGCGATGTCATGTTTTCACGATACTCACCGTCAACCTATGATCCTTAGACTTCATACAGTCTTATGACTCAGTAAATCTCCATGATCTCATGAACTCAGTCAGTTGTCATATATTAGTAGTATGTCGTCAGTCAATAAAAGTCAGTAACTCAGTCCATTTTTAGTTTCAGAAAATCAAGTTTAGTGTCTATTCAGATGGGAGTAGAAATTAGCACCGAGCGAACCCAAGGATGGGAACTCACCTGTTATATGAGGGTGTGATTCTTAGAAGCAATCCTTGCATTTCAGAACTATATAGCCAGCATAGGTTGAGACATCAGAGCCTTCTATGTGAGGGTAAGTGAGGTGGCTTAACCTACTATATGAGGGTTCCCACCATTCTCATTAGAGTTTCCTATTATATTAGGGTCACTCACATGTTATCCTTACCAGTGGTGTGGTATTGACACCCTTCCAATCAGGGCACAAATTGGACCCCAATTTAGCTATAATGCATCATTTGATCATGTAGATTAGATGACTACTTCCCATCATTGCAGTATCAGTATCAGTCAAGAAATCAGATAGTTCTTCAGATTTTAGGACTGTCAGATACAGTTAATTCAAATACAATACGAAACTCAGTTAGGTCCTTCAGATTCAGGATTGTTAGATACAATCACTATGTTATAAGTTATATCAGTTATCAGTATGTCATTTTAGCAGTATTTAGATTCAGCATTCATGTTATCATGGTATCAATGTCAGTTTTAATGTCTCATGCATGTACTCTCACACTCATAATAATCAGTCTGTTATTATATTTGTTCATGCATATGAACCCCATGCATTCAACATACCTCATATGCATACCAGTACATTTAAAGTACTGACACATTTGTGCTACGGTGTCTTATACCATAGGTTCAGAGATATGAGTTCCAGAGCATCAGTAGATTCCAGTCTCAGCAGTCAGATTTAGAAGTGAGACCTCATCTTTTGCGAACACAATCATTCTTTTATTATCTGGTTAATTAGTTTATTAGTTGGAGTTAGTTGGGTACATGTCCCATCAACTCCTTATTTAGTCAATCATGTTTAAAGGCTTTTCAGACTACAATATGTTCAGATAGTTTATTTTAGTTTTCTTTTAGGTATTTCATACCCTATTCATATGTTATGATTTATCAGATCTTATGTTACAGTTTTCAACCTTATGGCCTTTCATTTCATGTTTTGGTATTGCACAGTATGTATGCAGTATACAGATACAAATATCATTCAGGGGTTATCTTGTGGTCTTTTGGGGTTATGAGCACTGTGTAACGTTCCTGGTACCTGATTCAGGTTATTAAAAACTTGGTATCAGAGCCTAAGGTTCAATAGAGTTCTAGGAAGTCTGATAGCTGCATCTAGTAGAGTCTTGTACATAGATGTGTTGTGCACCACATCTATGTGCAAGAGGCTATAAGATGTTTTAGGAACAATTTCCCTTATTTCAGTATTCAAGTCATGCCAAAAAGCATAATCTCAATTCAATCTCTTGGTCTAATCCATTTCTTCCTTTCTTCTACAAAATATGCCTCCTAAAAGAAGAAATAGAAACCAGTCATCCCCTCATTCTGAAGATCCTTTTGGCGAACATGTTTCTCATGCAGAGATTTGAGTTGCATTCACTACTCTTCTTAACTCAGTTTCTGCTCATAATGAGCGACCAACTATCTTTTCGGCTAACCCAGTGGACAATTCAGCTGTATCCAGGATTTAGGAATTCACCCGAATGAATCCTCCATCCTTTCTTGGTTCTAAGACAGATGAGGACCCTCAGGAATTCCTAGATCAGGTTTAGAAGGTTACAGACATAATAGGGGTTACTCCTAGTGAGAGTGATGAGCTAGCTGTATATCAGTTATAGGATGTTTCTCACACTTAGTTCAAGTAGTGGAAGTCAGAAAGGGCAGATGATGCAGGGCCAGTTGAGTGGGAGGAGTTTGTTTCTGCTTTCCTTAATAGATTCTCCCCCCTAGAGCTGAAAGAATCTAAGGTGCTAGAATTCATCAACATCAGGCAGTGCAATATGACAACGAAAGAGTATTCTCTTAAGTTTACTCAATTAGACAAATATACCTCTTATGTGGTTGCAGAGAGCAGGGCAAGGATGAGTAAGTTTGTTTAAGGGGTGAATGATAGCGTGGTTAATAAGTGTAGATCCACTATGCTAAATAGTGACATGACTGTAGCTAGGCTTATGACTTATACTCAGTAGATAGAGGAGCAGAATATTAAGATGAGGGAGAAGTAGAATAAGAGAATGAAGATAGGTAGTTTTAACTTTGCTCAGCCCAAATTAGATTTTTATCCTAAATCATCAGTTCTAGCTCCTTCTTTAGCTAGTGCCCCTATGCCAAAATTTAGATATGGCAACGAAGATAGAGCACCAGGCTCTAAGTCCAAGGGTAGTGTTAGCAGTGCCCACACCTATCCTCTTTGCCAGACTTGTGGTAAGCACCATCAACGTATTTACAGAGCTGGTAGCAATGTCTGTTTCAGTTGTGGAAAGCCAGGCCATAGAGTCAGAGACTGCCCATAGTCACGTTATCAGAGTCATCTCCGCTCCTCAGCTCAGTCCAATTGCTCGGATCAGCAAGGCGCCACTACCAGTGCTACTTGTAGGCAACGCCCAAATTTTCTCTATGATCTTCAATCCCGACAAGATCAGGAAAATTCTCTTGATGTAGTTACCGGTACGTTATAGTTATTTCATGTGCATATTTACGCTTTGCTAGATCCAGGAGCTTCTTTGTCCTTTGTCACTCTTTATATATCAGTTGATTTCAGAGTCAGTTTCAAAATTCTAGTAGATCCCTTTTCAGTCTCTATCCTAGTAGGTAAAACCATCATAGCCCAACAGGTATACAGGAACTGCCTAGTTATGATATTTTATAAAGTCACTTCAGCAGACTTAGTCAAATTAGAGATGACTGATTTTGATGTCATTCTTGACATGGATTGGCTTCATTCCTGCTATGCCACAGTCGACTACAAAAATAGAATAGTCCAGTTTCAATTCCCAAATGAACTCGTCCGAGAGTGGAAGGATAGTGTATCCACTTTTAGAGGTCAGCTTATTTCCTACCTTTGGGCAAGGAAATTGATATCTAAGGGATATGTCTATCATCTTGTTTGTGTTAATAATTCATGTTCTGAGACACCTAGTCTTGAATCAGTCCTAGTAGTGAAAGAATATTAAGATGTCTTTCACGAAGATGTTCCAGGAATTTCTCTCAAAAGGGAAATAAACTTCGGCATTGATCATCTTCCAGATACTCAACCTAACTCTATTCTGCCATGCAGAATGGCACCAGCAAAACTTAAGGAACTAAAAAAATAGTTGAATGATGTCTTAGATAAGGGATTTATCAGACCCAGCATTTCCCTATAGGGTGCTCCAATATTATTCGTATGCATGAAAGATGGTTCTCTCAGAATGTGTATAGACTACCGTCAACTTAATAAGGTCGTGGTCAAGAACAAGTATCCTTTTCCCAAAATTGATGACTAATTTGACTAACTTCAGGGTGCCAGCTATTTCTCTAAGATAGACCTCAGATCCGGCTACCATCAGCTCAGAGTCAGAGAATGTGATATTATAAAAATAGCACACCATACTCGGTATGGTCACTTCAGATTCTTAGCTATGTCCTTTGGTATTACAAATGCCTCCACAACTTTCATGAATTTGATGAACCCTGTGTTTAAGCAATACTTAGACATATTTGTCATAGTTTTCTCAGAGGATATTCTGGTCTATTCTCGTAGTGAGCGTTAGCATATAGACCATTTTAGAATAGCACTTTAGACTCTTAGAGATCATTAGCTATTTGCTAAATTCAGTAAGTGTGAGTTTTGGCTAAGGTCAGCACATTCCTTGGTCACATCATTTCCGGTGATGGCATTAGGGTAGATCCTCAAAAGACCAAAACAATAAGAAACTGGCCTCGCCCTATCTCTCTATTAGATATTAGGAGTTTCTTAGGTTTGGCTGGCTATTACAGACGGTTTGTTGAGGGATTTTCTTCTATTGCATCCACTATGTCTAGACTGACTTAGAAGAAAGTCAAGTTTCAGTGGCCAGATCCTTGCAAGAAGAGTTTTCAGGAGTTGAAGACTCGACTTACCTCAGCTCTAGTTCTAGCTCTTCTAGATGGTTCAGATGGGTTCGTAGTGTATTGTGATGCATCCAGAGTAGGTTTGGATTATGTCCTCATGTATCATGGTTAGGTCATATCCTACGCCTCTAGACAACTTAAACCGCATGAGAAGAATTATCTTACTCATGATCTTGAGTTAGCCGCCGTAGTCTTTGCCTTGAAGATTTGGAGGCACTACCCCTATGGAGTTCATATAGATGTCTTCACAGATCATAAGAGTCTTCAGTATGTCTTTTCTCAGAAAGATCTCAATCTTTGTCAGAGAAAGTGGTTAGAGCTCTTGAAAGATTATGATATGAGTGTTCTCTATTTTTTGGGCAAGGCCAATGTAGTGGCCGATGCTCTCAGTATAATACCAATGGGTAGTGTTGCTCATGTGGATGACAGTAAGAAAAAGTTAGCTTAGGAAGTACATCAGCTTGCCAGAATAGGCATTCACTTAGTCGATACGGAAGTGGGTGATGTATGGGTTTAGAATAGTTTAGAATCATGTCTAGTTTCTGAGGTGAAATAAAAGCAAGATAGGGATCCCAGTATAGTCAATTTGAAAGAGTCAGTCAAGGATCAGAAAGTGGAGGTTTTCTCCTAAGGAGGAGATGGTGTCCTTCATTGTTAAGGTCATCTCTGTGTTCCTGGTGTAGATGAATTAAGGCAGTGAATTCTTGCAGAAGTGCATGGTTTATGCTACTCTATTCATCCAGGGGCCACAAACTTGTACCGAAACTTAAGGGAAATCTATTGGTGGAGTGGGATAAAGAGAGATGGTGCAGAGTTTGTGGCTAAGTGCTCTACATGTCAGCAAGTTAAGATAGAGCATCAGAAACCTAGTGGTCCTATACAGGAGTTCATTATTCCTTCTTAGAAGTGGGAAGAAGTGAACATGGACTTCGTGATGGGTTTGCCTCGAACTCGCCATCAGAATGGTTCAGTTTGGGTCATTATTGACAGAATGACCAAATAAGTCCATTTCCTTACTGCCCATACCTCTTATTCAGCTGAGGATTATGCCAAACTCTATATTAGGGAGTTAGTCAGATTGCATGGTGTTCCACTAGCTTTTATCTCAGACAGAGGTACCTAGTTCACCTCTCATTTCTGGAAAGCATTCCAAAAGGGTCTTGGTACCTAAGTTTATCTCAGTACAACCTTCCATCCTCAGACAGATGGTCAAGCAGAAAGGACCATTCATACTTTAGAAGATATGCTACGGGCGTGTGCAATTGATTTCAAGGGTAGTTGGGATGACCACTTTCCTTTGATTGAATTTGCATAAACAACAACTATTATTCCAGTATTCATATGGCTCCATTCGAAGCTCTCTACGGTAGGAGATGTAGATCTCCAATTGGTTGGTTCAAGGTTAGAGAGTTCTCAGTCATAGGGCCTAACTTAGTATTTAATGCCATAGAGAAGGTTTAGTTGATCAGAGAAAGACTCTAGGCTACTCAGAGCCGACAGAAGTCTTAAGCAGATGTTCATAGAAAGGATCTAAAGTTTGAGATTGGTGATTTTGTCTACCTAAAGATCTCTCCCATGAAAGGAGTGAAGCAATTCGGTAAGAAGGGAAAGCTTAGTCCCTGATAGGTCGGTCCCTATAAGATTCTTAGTCGCTTTGGCAAGGTAGATTATGAGATCGATTTGCCTTCAGACCTAGCCTCGGTTCACCCAGTCTTCCATGTCTCTTTGCTCAAGAAGTGCATAGGTGACCTTTCAGTTGTAGTCCCTATTCAGAGCATTGATGTTAAGAACAACCTCTCTTATGAAGTGATTTCAGTTGAAATCCTAGACTATCAGACTCGTAGAATGAGGAATAAAGAAGTCCCTCTAGTTAAAGTTCTTTGGCAAAATCAGTTCGTCGAGGGAGATACTTGGGAAGCAGAAGCAGACATGCATACCAAGTATCCTCACCTCTTCTCCGCCAACTCAGATCAAGCTTAAGGTCATAGTTGTCCTTAATCTTACTTAGTTTTATGTTTAGTATTCATCAAAAACTTGGTACCAAGTACTATTGCATATTCAGTCATGCATTCATGTATCAGTTCAGTTATAAATTATGCATCAGATATGTATTCTCATCATGAGAAACTTAGTTCCTCAGAACAACCAGTCATGCATTCAAGAATGAGTTACACATGCATCATATATGCATGTTCAGTATGGTATATTTAGTTATCAGTCTTGTCAGTCATGAGATCATGTTTCAGTTATTCATGTTTAGTATGTACGTCGGTTATCTTCTCCCCTCACTCTCAGTCTCATTCGAGGAAAAATGTTCTCAAGGGGGGATATTGTAATACCACATACTTTTTCCTAGCTTGAAATCGTCTCAAGAATGTTAGAAACTTACCTTGAAAGATAAATCCACTTTTGTACACGTGGTATTTTTAATGATATAAATTTTGTCAAAATCCGACATCGGAGGATAAAGTTATGACCAAAATACATAAGGCAGTAAAACCGCCCAGATGCGATGGTGAGGTCGATTGATCGTTGGACTAGCGATGGACCATCGCAGCAAGGCAGTGAGAACTACCTTCTGCCTAGGAGCGATGGTCTGAGACGGCCCAGGCCGATGAACCGTTGCTCAGGCCATCGCAAGGAAAACAGTGAGGCCTCCTTCTGGATAAGGTGTGATAGACCATCGCCCAAGATATTGTAGCCAAAATAGTAAGACCCCATTCTTCCTAGAAGCGACGGTCAGGGCCGATAGACTATCAACCCAGTGACACACCATCGCACCCACCATCGCAGGTCTCGTTTAGTTTTTTTAATTCGTTTTAACAGGGGTATTTTGGTCATTTACCACCCAATTATATATACCCAGTTTTATCCAATTTTTGCCCATTTGTTCATTATTATTTCTACAACAATATTAGGGTTTCTCTCTTAAATTATTCCCCAAGAACAAGAATCCAAATCGTCTCCAAGAAACTAAGAGATACAAATCCCTCAAGTTCAAGAACATCAAGAAAACTCAACCCAGGTATGCATAGTGTTCATTCATGGACTCCTTTCATCAATGAAGTCCAACAATCCCTTTTTCCAACTTCAAGTTATGGATTTTCTTTATGATTTCATGATTGGGCTGTTGTTGTTCACGTTGATAAATGAGAAATTAATTTTTTCTCCATGATAGGTGATAATTTCTATGTGGGTTTAATTATTATAGATATAGATTCATGCAAACCTATGACTAAAATCTTGAATGATGAAATTAGAATGTGACCATGATGTTTAATTTTTGTACAATGATGTTTACATGTACCATGCCTACACTATGTTTGATTTAATGCCTAAATGAAGGAAAAGTGCCTAACTAGCATGTTTTCATGAAATCCCCATGTATGTACAAGCTTATGCCTATCACATGTTTGATGAAATGCATCAGTAAATGCATTATGGTGATTATTATGTATCAAAGTAAGTCATGCTTTGTCAGTTTCCTTCTATCGAATCTTGGGGTTACTTGTACCCAAAATATTAGCTGTGTGCCTAGAGCGATGTCATGTTTTCACGATACTCTTAGTTAAGCTATGATCCTTAGACTTCAGACAGTCTTATGAATCAGAAAATCTCCATGATCCCATGAACTCAGTCAGTTGTCAGATTTTAGTAGTATTCCGTCAGTCAATGAAAGTTAGTAACTCAGTCCATGTTAAGTTTCAAAAAATCATGTTCAGTGTCAATTCATATGGGAGTAGAAATTAGCACCGAGCAAACCCAAGGGTGGGAACTCACCTGTTATATGAGGGTGTGATTCTTAGAAGCAATCTTTGCATTCCAGAACTATGTAGCCAGCATAGGTTGAGATATCATAGCCTTCTATATGCGGGTAGATGAGGTGGATTAACCTGTTATATTAGGGACACTCACAAATTGTCCTTACTAGTGGCAAGGTATTGACACCCTTTCCATCAGGGCACAGATTGGACCCCAATTAAGCTATAATGCATCATTTGGGGCTTGTCGGTTAGATGACTACTTCCAATAATTTTAGTATCAGTATCAGCCAAGAACTTAAATAGTACTTTAGATTTTAGGACTGTCAGATACAATCAATTCAGATACAGTATGGAACTCAGCTAGTTCCTTCAGATTCAAGACTATCAGATACAGTCACTCATGTTATCAGTTATATCAGTTATTATTATGTCATGTTATCAGTATTAAGATTTAGTAATCATGTTATCACAATATCAGTGTCAGTTTTTATGTCTCATGCATGTACTCTCACGCTCATGATAGTCAGTCTGTTATTATATTTGTTCCTACATACAAACCCCATGCATTCAGCTTACCACAAATGCATACCTGTACATTCAAGTACTGACGCATTTGTGCTATGGTGTCTGATACCATAGGTTTAGAGACACGAGTTCCATAGAATCAGTGTATTCCAGTCTCAGCAGTCAGAGTTAGAAGTGAGTCCTCTTCTTTCGAGGACACGATCATCCTTTTATTATCTCGTTAATTAGTTTATTATTTGGAGTTATTTAGGGACATATCCTATTAATTCCTTATTCATAAAGTCACGTTTAGAGGCTTTTCAAACTAAAGTATGTTCAAATAGCTTATTTCAGTTTTGTTTTGGGTATTTCATACCCCATCCATATGTTATGATTTATCAGATTTTAGGTTAGAGTTTTGAACCTTATGGCCTTTCAGTTCATGTTTTCGCATTATATAGTATGTATGAAGTATACAGGTACAAATACCAATCATAGGTTAGCTTGTGGTCCTTTGGGGTCATGAGCACCTTGTAACGTTCTGGGTACCAGATTTGGATCATTACATTGGTCAACATCGGTGGAGGATGCTGCTACTCTTTTTTTGTTTTATTTTCATTCTTTATTTATCTTTTAATTATCATAATGTGTATTCAATTATTTGGATCGTGATTATGAAAATTATCGGCTAAACGCCCTCCTTTCGGTGTTAAAGCCAAGAATATGAGTACTATTATTTTGTATTAAATTCATTTAATTCTGCTTATCATTATTTGTTGTTTGTTTATTCTTATTTTAATTATTTTATGAATTGATCACCCATAAAATATATATATTTTCAACCTTTTGATATTGGGAGAGGGAATAGGGAGATAGAATATGGGAATAAACAAAGTAGGGTTTGTATTCTTTTATAAAATAAGGAATTCAAATTAGTTTCTAGGATAGGGATGTACTTAGTTGCCTTACTTGATTCAAATGTAGGATGATAGGTTAAATAACTTAATAGGATTATTACATCCCCGCTCAATGATGTAGTTGTATTATCCAAATTAGGCAAAAGATTAGAGGTCGGGAGACCATAATCATGCAATTAAACCTACGAATCAACAACTAAGACAAGCTAGTTAACTACTGAAATTCAATAATGTAGTATGATTGTTTGAAGTGCTTTAACCCTGGCTTTCTCCTATTGATTGTCTCAAGACTCTTATTTTTACGCGTTGTTTACTTTATTTTTAGTTTAAAATTATTCAACACTCTTTCTGGTTACTTTATCTCAATTGTTAAACTAGAACTGGATCGTTTTTGACACAAGTCCCTGTGGGATCAATATTCGGCATTCTTGAAGGCCACTATATGACCTGGTAGATCACGTACACTTGCGTGTACGCTGTAAAAAATTTGAATTGGGAATTTCCACACCCCACACTTAAAAATCTACTTTGGCTCCAAAGTGAACTTAAAAGTAAGAGATATAAATACTCTTGAGGACTCTAGGCCTAGCTAGTAGCATCTTTACACATAAAGAAGGTCCATGGACCCCACACTCGTTCTTTGCCATGCTCCTTAGCTCAGATTTTCAGTTCTCAGACTTCCCATCAACCTGCAACTCAACAAAAAAACAAATATGAAAATTAAAAACTAAAAAACTAAAAATAAAACATACCTTAACTTGGGTTGCCTCCTAAGTAGTGCCTGATTTAGTGTCGCGGCACGACACAATCATGCTTTTTCCTCTACCTCGAGCATATGAATTTCACCTTTAATTTTGTATCAACATTCTTGCCCCGCTCATATGGGGGTGGGACAAAGGTTAAGGAATTGAAGAATAGATTTTGCATGGTAAACCACTCAGCCTTAAAGTAAGGTGTGTTTTTATGTTGCTTTTCTTGTGAAAAATTAAGAATATAGGATTCTTGTTTCTCATCTTCACAATCTCATACTATTTTAGATGATTCCACAGACAAGACATCATCTAAACATAATGTAGAAAAGTTCTTTGAATGAGGCCCCACAAATACGACTTCAAAATTTACACAATCAATAACATACTCACTCTTATTCGCCTTCACAATTTTAGTCTCAAGAGAAAGATGACAATAGAATGGCTGAAGTTCTTGTGTTTTTCTTTACCCCTGTGGAGATGGTGGTGGTGGTATCTCCTTAACCAGTTCAGCAACTACATGTTTCGAGTATTCAGACTTCCTCAAATTATCAACAACTTTGTCTGCAACTGGTTGGGGAGTCAACTCTGCATCTACCTCCTTAGTTGACTTTTGAGCATTTCCCCAAACATGACTAAATTAGGATTAAAACCACACATATCTACAAATTGATACATATTGCCACAAACAACACACCAAGTTGTGGTCTGCTGCACATGTCGCAAACAAGCAGGTCCTCTCCAAATGCTTGGATCAAAATCTGGAAAAAAAAGCCTTATTGTGGGGTCCTCCAAAAAAATGGCAAGAATCATCATCCCTCGAGAACTATCTACCCCATACTGACATCTCAAGAAGAGTGAGAAATAAAAAGGAATTAAGAAACTAAAAAGAAAAATTACTAAAATATTTACAACTCAATATAGCTAAACTAAAAATAAGATAGTTACCAATTAAAGACCCCGGCCATGGCATCAAAAACTTGGCAGTGCCCAAGCACGCATACAAGTGTACGTGGTCTACCAAGTAATTTAGTGACCTTCAAGAAAGTTGAATATTGATCCCACTGAGACTTGTGTTGACAACTATCAGATTCTAGTTTAACAATTCCGATAAAGTAACCAAAAAGCATTTTGAATAATTGTAAACTAAAATTAAGTAAACAACGCATAAAAAAGGTCTTGAGACAATTAATGGGAGAAAGACCAGGGTTAAAGCACTTCGAACAATCATATTGCATTATTGAATTTCACTCATTAACTCGCATAACTTGGTTGTTGATTCATAGAGTTAATTGCATAATCATGGTCTCCCGACCTATAATCTTTTACCTAATTTTGATATTACAACTACATTGATGAGAAGGGATTTAATAATCCAATTAAGTTATTTAAGCTATCATCCTACGTTGGAATCGAGTAAGGCATCTAAGTACATCCGTGTCATAGACACTAATTTGAATTCCTTATTTTATAAAATAATACAAACCCTACTTTGTTTATTCCCACGTTCTTTCTCCCTATTCCCTCCCCTGAGATCAAAAGGTCGACAATATATGTATTTTATGGATGATCAATCCATAAAATAATTAAAACAAGAATAAACAAATAACCAATAATGATGAGCAGAATTAAAAAAATTTAATCCAAAACAATAGTACTCATGTTCTTGGATTTAAACCAGAAGGAGGGCTTTTAACCGATAATATTCATAATCATGATCCAAATAATGGAATATATGTTATGATAATTAAAAGCTAAATAAAAAATGAAAAGAAAATCTAAAAAGTGTAGCAATAGCCTCTACCGATGTTGACCAAGACATCACAAAATCCAAAATTATATATATACCCTCAATGTGTGTAATGAAATATATATACCTATTGGAACACTACCTAACCACCTAGGAATAGGACAATGTAATTTATTTGAAGTTGAATAATACCTAACCTCCTCGGAGTATGCAATGTAATACCTTAATAGTGGAAAATTACCTAACTATGTAGGATTACGATATGTCATGCCATTTTGACATGTAAATGCAACATGCATCGTATGTAGTAGTGCTTAGAAATGGAGGGTGCGACAGTCGCTCATATCGCGCATACACTGAAAGCTGCGTCCAAAATTTTGGTTAACTCTTTATCGTCCCATCTTTCATCCCTTGTATCATGGTGTATTTACCATGGATTTTTAGCTTTTATACCTTCAATATATCATCATATTCAGCTCACAAAACTTTCTACATTATCATACACCACATATTAGAGATCATAACAACATAATATTGTCAAAGATGAATCAAAACAAGAGTTAAGATAAGGCTAATTCGCAATGATCTTCACTTATTATTTTAACTTTAGACTTAATCCCATTGAACTTTCCACATTAAAAATAAGTTTTTCCATATATAATTACACATTTAAACTATTTGGAACACATTAAACATATTAGAATTAAACAAAATCAAATATACACACAACTAGCTCAAGCTAGTAAAACTAGTTTTACAAGTTGAACTTTAAATGACTTAATTAGGTATAAACTTGTTTGGAAACACTTTTAACATTTGAAATGATGCACTTGGACACTTATATGCTCATTTATATCATATTAAAACATAAAGAAATGAATTATCCTTAAAATAAGGCTAACTAACCTAGAATAGTAACACTAGAGTGCATAAATACACCAAACATCAGAAAGATAAACTTTTCCTCGAAGGATGAGGATTCACCACTACTACTACTGTTGTAATGCTGGACGGTCTAAGTATAATCGGGAAACTGAGCATATGAACCTATGATATTAACCATCATAGCTCAAAGAAGATTTTGTGGTCAATACATTGAATGTACTAGTATATGAAAAGAGGATAGGCTAAAATACATGGGTTAACTCTGTATGAAATAATAACATAAACCAAGTAGCATGAGATAACTGAACATGAATGCATGAAACTGTATTATATGAGAATTTAAGAACAAGCATATATATATATAGATATTTCTAAAATAAGTTGTAAGCTGAATTACTAAAATCTGATAATAGAATAACTGAGAGTCTGTACGCTTTGGTCAAGCAAACCTGAACTGACACTATACTTAATATTGTTTTGAGACTATGAGAGCTATGTATAACTAATATGCCCTAATCTGAGCTATCAGGGTCCAACCTATAACCCCAGTTAGAAGAGTACTGGTACTTTTCCAGGGGTACCAACACATGAATGGCAATGTGGATTCCATAAGGATGATGTCCCGCAAGACTAAAGAGTCACCCTAAACTAGCAAGAGTAATAAACCTACACTTGATACATAGTTCTATACTCAGGGATTGCTGCTAAGGGTTAAACCCTATACTAGTAGGAATGCCCCTATTCGTGGGTTCACTCAGTGCTAAATTTTACTCCTAACTGAATGACACTGGAACATTGACTAGTGTATGTACTGAAGCTGATAAGCATACGTCATGGTATTTCAAAAACAATAGTGCATACTAATTTTATAGTAATTGTAAACATGTAAATTGATGTGTTTAACATAAAGTAAAATTGGAACTTTTATTATAAAAATGATAACCTGAATATGAGAATGAAATCATGATTTTGTCTAACTTATTACTTGAAATCGAAAATCATATTAGACACATAGGTATCGGGTATTCATAACCCAACAACACTGAATGGAAATAACAATAGGGATGTATAAAAGCATTGAAAACAATAATAGGAAGTCATTACTCAAAACCTAACATTTAGACATTTCATCAAATGCATGGGTGTCATGAATTTAAGCATAAGAATGGGTAAAGCATGCAATAATAACATAGTTACAATACTAAAATCATGAATTAGGGATTAACATGAAGATTTCATCTTTCAGACATGTAAGGAACCATTCCATCAAAATACTTGTAAACAAAATTTATAATCTAAATTTATAAGAGTTTCACGGAGATAATTTAACTTGAACAAGTAAAAACTCATAATTTAGTATCAAAAAGAGGTTCTTGGACTGCATGGGTGAAAAAGGCCCATAGATGAACATTACACATACCTTAATAGATGATTTCTTGAATATTGCTTGAACTTAGTAGCTTGGAACCTAGATTTCTTGATAAAAAAGCTTGAATATATTCTTTGGAAAGGGAAGGGTTTTTATGTGAGTTGATTTGAAGAAGATGGAAAAATAATACCCCTTTTTGAGTTATAAATAGCGTTTGGATGGCTGGGGATGAGGGAAAAGGGATAAACTGCCCCTTGTCCTCTTTTTACCATGTAAATAACCCTTATGATGCAATCCCCAGAAAGGTTGAGTGGACCTCACATCGCGTCTCCCAGAAAGGTGGAATGGACCTTGCATCGCTAGCCTATCGTAAGACCTTACTATTTCTCATAAAAATAGTCATAACTTTTCGCTCGGGTATCGGATAAAGGCGAAATTTGTATCACTCGAAATTTAAATCAATTATATATCATTTGGTGGTTATTTAGCTGCAAAATTCCACATAAGTCAAAAGTTATAAATGTTCAAATTAGGCCCTTGTGGAATCAAATACAAAGGTTTGGCTGAATCAAAGGCTCTTAGATGAACTTTGCTCTAAGTGATTTCCATGAATATTTTTCACCTTATAAGCATTATTAACACTAGTATAATGATCATGACATATGTATTCAAGGGATTAGAGTTTACACACACAGGAACAATGGTTCAGAGTCTAGCCCAAAAATGTAGGGTGTTACATTATCTCCCCCTTGGAATCATTTGTCCTCAAATGATGAATATGAACTTGATGAAGTTTAATGAGTGTGGAATGATGTACACATGACATGTCTGGTAGTCAAGGGTTTAGCTGAGATTAAAAGTTATAACCTTATCATGAAATTATTTTTTGTTCTGACTTGACTCTATTTTCTGTAAGGAGCTAATTTATGCTGGGAGTTTAGAATTCACTTGAAATAATCATGATTCAATCATACATATAGAAATGAAAAGTGATGAATGATGCAAAGTAAGCATGAATTAAGAGATAACGAGATAAGGTCGTACAAGGGATATTACATTGTTGAGCTAGAATACTTGGAAAACTGAGATCGTGCACTGCAAACTTATGAGCTGAGTCATGACTTTATGGCTAAATCTAAACATAATTTATGGACTGAACTGAATTACCTCATGGAATAGACATATTCATGAAACTTTGGATAGTACGACCAGATGAAAAGATGGAAAACCATAAGAACTTGTCTGTCCAACTGCTGGCCTGAATTACTGGCTTTACGGACTAACTCGTACTGAAAGCTTATACTCAGCTGGAGAATTTCTTCAACACTCTTTCTAAGAAGTTCTAATAAAAGTATAGAGTAGAGAATCTTTGTCCTGATCTGAATAAGACATCTGTATAAGGAATCCCAACATGGCTATAATTCTATGACATGTAACATAGGCTAATGAAACATAAGTTAGGGGTAGAAATGCTATGCCTTAGATAATGCAACTGCTACTTTCATTCTTAGACATACTCCTCAAATAATCCCTCAACTATACACTCCCCTTAAATACTGTACTTTACTTAAGGCTACTTATAACCTTCATATGAGCACTGATAACTCTATCTACTAATGTCTGCATTGAACTGAATTCTCTCATTGTGTTAAGCTTACTTAAATATACAAAGTCCACACCTAACACTACAATACTAGTATGAAACATGAATTCAACACCTAGGCACTTTCACAACTTCACATCTCAAGAATAATTCTTTTTACTACTAGAACATCTAGATTCAACCTCTTACCAGAACTTCACTAGCATACATTGCATTAATCTATTTATATACCAATATGAAATTCAAGCCTATCATTATAACCTCATATGGACTTCTAGGCAAACACCCATATAGCATCTTTCTAATATTCTCTAAACCTCTATCAATAATAACTTTCTTGCATTATTCTTAAGAAGATACATACGAAATTTCCTCTAATCATGGCATATATTAAAAGATTAACCTCAATCATCCTTCAATCTTATAGACTTATATAAAACAATCAAACCATAATCTTTTCTTTAAAAATGAACATTTACTCTCTCCCACCTAAATAATTACTTATTACCATAATTATTTTAGATGGTGAGGTCATTAAAAGGTTAAATAATAAGATCCTGAAGCATGGGAGGCTACTGTACATAACTTGACACTTAACTTTGGACTGAAGAATAGAGTATCAACGATATAAATTCATCAAAGAGATCTAAACATAAATGACATTATCTAAATTTTGATGATCATTAGGAGTGTATCATGAGTACCTGGAACTGAACATACTATAAAGCATGGGTACATGAGTCATGAGTTGCATGACCTAAGTTCGGAGTTCATAAATTCATAGAATATAATTTGTATTGCTTAGTGAATTAGAACTCCTTTTACTAGGAACTGAAAGAGCACATGATTCTATGGAAAATGCATAAATGTGATCTTGATCATGGAGCTGACATGTAAGGCATGACTAGATATCATGATAACTGAAGTACAAACAAAATTTGCACTGAGATAAGAATGGGTCAGACATCTTCCTCCCCTTCTATTACTCTACAACACAACAGCCCCACCACTAGAATTTAGGAGCCTGACTTGGTTCCTTATTTTATCGTCTCCATCTTAGATTCAAGCCATTACTCTAAGTGTATAGTCCCTTTTAATGAACTCTAAAATAAATTGCAAATACTTTATTCTAGAGCCTGAGATATACAAACAAACATAAAGAATAAATCTATCGCGAAAGACTACACCTAAGAGTGAAAAACCCGCTTTTAGTACTTCCTTCTGAAATGCAACTCTTAACTTTCTATAGCCGCAATAACCATCATACAATATGTTAAACACTTATTAGCTTAGAATCTTCATGAGTATCACCATACCATAAGTTCAGATCATCTAGAGTTTCTACTCTTCTTTCTATTAACACAATCTTCAAAGATTCTATATTTTATTCTAATACTTATCATGGATATCCACAAATCCTTAATGAACCATAATAACCTCCACCATAGCCTAATAATATCATATATCTAAACTTATATTTCCGTAACGCCCTAAAAATGGGTCTTGAGACATCACACGATGCTCAAGACTACAAGTAGGCTTAACGTAACCCTTTAAGCCATCTACTAACTCTGAAACTTGTAATAGAGAAGCATAGATATGTAATACAGGTGAAATATGGAATTCTGTATGAGCTAAGTTGAAACTATCTTAATATAATATTTGAAAATTCAATAGGGTGAGCAGTTTGATAGTGACTTCTTTCGTTTAGAAGGGCGATGAATACTCCAATGACGAAAATAGCCAGAAAATCGAGAGGGTCGCCTTTGGAGAAGAATTTATTGGTATACAAAGCCTCACTCTGATTATGTCGTGAGGCTGATTGAATCCAATCCATAAACCCAGAATACTAATTTCAAGTGTCTTATCAATCAACACTGAAAATCTGAATCATATCAAGCAGTCTGACAAGCCTCACTCGAATGAGACTAATTAAACTAAAGATACTGCTAAATTGAGGCTATATGCTAGCATGCATAACTAAAATAAACCATATGACTGAATCTAGAACATACTGAGCGATTGAACTAATCTGGGAATGCAAGAATTTACATAAAGATAACTATAGGGATGAATCTGAGACTGGAAAAGAACTGAATTATGGAAGATTTTTACCTTCGGCTGGATCTGAGTTTGTGGAGAAGAGATGAGGATACTTGGTTCGGATATCTATTTTTGCTTCCCAAGTATCACCCTCAACAGATAGATTTCACCAAAAAACTTTGACCAAGGGAACTTCTTTGTTCCTTAGTCTACGGATCTGATGATCAAGAATCGCTACGAAACTTCTTCGTATTAAAGGCTATTCTAAATATCTTTGCTTTCTAGAAGGATTACATTGGTTGAATTGTCCATGGAATTCTTCAATAAGGACACATAGAACACTTGATGGACTGATGACAAGTCTACGGGTAGCTCAAGATTATACGCTACCTTCCCAACATAACTCAAAATCTAGTAGGGGCCTACATACCGGTGACTAAGTTTCCCCCTTTTCCCAATTCTCTTTACCCCTTTCATGGGTGAACTTTTAAAATACACAAGATCATCTACTTCAAACTCAAGATCTCTCCTTATTACGTCTATGTAAGATTTCTGATGACTCTGAGCTACTTTCAATCTCTCTTGAATCAACTGAACTTTCTCCATGGCTTCAAATACCATATCTGGCCCAATAAAAGTGGCCTCACCGACTTTAAACTAACCAACTGGAGATATATATCTCCATCAATAAAGAGCTTCAAATGGGGTCATCTGAAACTAGAATGGTAACTATTATTGTAGGTAAACTCAATCAATGGTAAATGGTCATCCCACCTTTCTTTGAAGTCAAGAACATATGCCCTCAGCATATCTTCTAATATTGTCAGAGTAACATGTGCTTCTTTCATAATCATCTGCCTCAAATTGTCAGTGTAACGCCCAGAATCGGGCACCCAAAATGCTATACGGTGCTTATGACCCCGAAGGACCACAAGCTAACCCATGACCGAAAAACGTTCCTATATATTGCATTACATATGTATAATGTGAAAACATGAACTGAAAGGACATAAGGTTCAAATTGTAACATAATATTCGATAAAATATAACATCTGGGATGGTGTATAAATGCCCAAAACAAAACTATCTAAGCATACTATAGTCTGAAAAGTCTCTAAAACATAACTTTCTAAATAAGGAGATGATGGGACATGTCCCCAACTAACTCCAACTAATAAACTAATTAATGAGATAATAAAGAAATGATCATTTCCTCGAAAGATAAGGACTCACTTCTAACTTTGACTACAGAGACTGGAATGCTACTGATGCTCTGAAGCTCGTGCTTTTGAACCTATGGCATAAGACACCATAGCGCAAATGAGTCAGTACTTTGAATGTACTAGTATGTATGTGAGGTAGGCTGAATGCAAAGGGTTTGTATGCACAATCTATACTAACTGACTGAATAATATGAATGTGAGAATATATGCATGAATACATATTCACTATAATTGAGTTCGTGATAACATGATTGCTGAGTATGAGTACTGATAACATGAGATACTGGTAATTGTATAACTGAAATAATTGATACTGAGTGACTATATCTGATAGTCTAGATTCTGATAGAACTAGCTGAGTTCTATATTATTCTGAGTTGACTGTATTTGACAGTCCTGAATTCTGTAACTGGAAATATGGGAAGTAGTATCTAACCGAGATGCCCAAAACTACACCATAAAGCAAAGCTGGGGATCAATCTGTGCCCTGATTGGAAGAGTGTCAATACTACACCACTGGTAAGGACAAGATGTGGGTGACCCTCATCTGACAGTGTCCCTAAAAGAGAACATTGGGACTCTCATTTGATAGTGTTTATCCACCTCATCAACCCTCATCTGACAGTGTTGATGTCTCAACCTATGCTGGCTATATAGTTTTGGAATACAAGGATGAATTTTAAGAATCACACCCTCATATGGTAGTGTGTGTTCCCATCCTTGGGTTCACTCGGTGCTAATTCCTACTCACATCTGAATAGACACTAAACATGATTAACTGAACTAGACTACACTAAATTCATGGATTTCTATTACCTGCAAAATACTGTTCAGATTACTGAATTATTGAGCTTTCCTGAGTCACATGACTGACTGAGTTCTATGGATCATGGCTTGACTGAGGATATTGTGAAAACATGTCACTAACTCTAGGCACACAACTATATTTTTTGGGTACAAGTACCCCCAGGACTCGATGGAAAGAAACTGACAAGACATGACATTATTGAATACATGACCATCATCAACAATCCATAATACAACAGTTGGGGATATTTCAATATATACGAATAATATAGAAGTCATTTTGAACATAAGGTTAAGGCATACATTGTCATTGGGTCACAATTTAGCTATAGTGCATTATTTCTATCCCTTTAGGAATTTTATCAAACACCTTACATGCACAACTTAAGGTATAGGTGAAATCATCTAATTTCATAAATCATAAACCACCTAATTGCATGGATTTCAATTTATATGCTAACGTAGTTTTCAGAATTTCACATATGGATCCAAACATGGGAATCAAACAACAAACATCACATAACTTGAGCAACCCACAACATAATAA
Organism: Capsicum annuum; assembly: GCF_002878395.1. Taxonomy (NCBI): domain Eukaryota; kingdom Viridiplantae; phylum Streptophyta; class Magnoliopsida; order Solanales; family Solanaceae; genus Capsicum; species Capsicum annuum. The sequence continues at coordinate 55,111,346 of NC_061115.1, forward strand.
TCATGATTTATAATTTAAAATGAGGTTCTTGAGCTTTATGGATTAATGGAATCTATAAATCAACACAACTCCTACATTAGTTCTTGATTTAACGAAGATTGATGGAGAGATTTTCTTGAAATTGAATTCCTAATTGAAACCATAGTTTGCCCTTGAGAGAAAATTGAGAGAAACTAGTATATTGTGGGTAAAGAATGGCTAAATCACGTGTTATTGGGTTTAAATAAGTGTTGGAAATTGACCCTTTTAACCATGTACACGTCTTTTAAAATTGGTGAAAATTTCCCAACTTGGACCCCTAGCGCGATGCGGCGCTATCGCGCTGTCTCACTAGAATTTTACAATTGGGATTTGGGAGCCCTCCGTGATGCGGTGAAATCACGGAGTCTTACTGGAAATTCAAAAATGTCATTTTGGATTATGGAGCGACGCGCCACTGACTGAGATGACGGTGTTTTACGACTGGAACTTGAAATAGTCATAACTTCTTACTCGGTTATCGGATTTAGGCGAATCTTATATCGATGGAAAGCTTATTGAATTTAGCACATGACAAAAAGTGAAATCTTGAAAATTCCATGTTTATAAAAGTGGATTCATCTCTTAAAACGTGTTTTTAATATTTTTGGGATGAATTTAAGATAGGTAGAAGAATGGGGTATTACAGTCAGCATATGACACACAATCTATTTTGGTATCTCAACACACCATCTTTACCTTGGGAGAAAAACTCTAGCTTTTGGTCTTTAAATGACCCCTTCAGTTTGACCAAACTAGGATTCTTGTCCTTCTTCTCTTTCACTTCAAAAACTAGAGAAGATTATGAACTACTCTGAACCCAAACATTCCCTTCAGCTGAGTCAACAGACCGCACACCCAATCTAGCTAACTGATGAACTTCCCGAACTAACTCTCTCTCATCATTCTCCATATGAGGAACACTACCCGTGGAAAATATACTAAGGGCCTCTACCACTATATTGACCTTTCCCAGATGATACAACACACCCATATCATAATCCATCAACAACTCTAACGACCTTCTCTGATGAAGATTTAACTCCCTCAACGTAAACACATACTGTAAACTTTTGTGATCCGCAAAAACATCAACATGCACACCATAAAGATAGTGCCTCAAGATCTTTAAGGCAAACACAATAGTTGCTAACTCAAGATTATAGGTAAGGAAGTTTTTTTCGTAAGGCTTATGCTGTCTAAAGCATAGGATATAACCTTACCTCTCTACATCAAAACACAACCCAGACTGATTCTAGAGGCATCATAATAGACAACAAACACATCTGTACTATCAGGTAGTGCTAAAACTGAGGCTAAAGTGAGTTGACTCTTTAACTCTTGAAAAATCTTCTCACAGGAATCTGACCACTAAAACTTAACCTTCTTCTGAGTGAATCTAGACATAGGGGATGCAATAGAAGAAAACCCTCAACAAAGTATCTATAATAGCCATCTAAACCCAAGAAACTTCTAATGTCTGACAGAGAGATAGGTCTAGGCCAATTTCTTATAGCTTTTGTCTTTTGGGGATCAACTCTAATGCCATCATTGGAAGTAATGTGACCGAGGAAAGCTACTGATCTTAGCCAAAATTCACATTTGCTAAATTTGGCAAAAAACTGGTGATCCCTAAGAGTTTGCAACATAATTCCAAGTTGGTATGCATGATTATCCTCTATACGAGAATAGACAAGAATATTATCTATAAAGACTATGACAAACATGTCCAAATACTGTTTGAACACTTAGTTCATCAAATTGATGAAGGTTGCTGGGGCATTTGTTAGCCCGTAGGACATTACTCAAAACTCAAAATGACCATAATGGGTTCTTAAAGTTGTCTTGGGAATATCATATTTATTTACTCTAAGCTGATAATAGCCGGATCTAAGGTCTATCTTTGAGAAGTAACTTGCACGTTGGAGTTGGTTGAATAAATCATTGATCCTAGGAAGAGGATATTTTCTTTTGATTATAACTTTATTCAGTTGATGATAGTGAATGCACATTCATAAAGAACCATTTTTCTTTGCATGAATTGGATAGGAGTGCCCCATGAAGAGACATTGAACATGAAACCTTTATGTAAGAGGTCTTTAAGTTGCTCTTTTAACTCTTTAAGCTTGGTTGGAGCTATACAATATGGAGGAATAGATATAGGTTGAGTATCTGGAAGAAGGTCAATACCAAATTCTCTTTCCCAATTAGGAGGTATTCCTGGCAAGTATTAGAGAAAAACATTAAGAATCTCATTGACTACACGAACTGACTGAACTTTTAGAGTCTCAGATTTAGTGTCTTTGACTCGAACTAATTATAGATACACTATTTTGAGATTAATTTTTTTGGATTTAAGACAGGATATGAAATGACTCTTGTGAGACACTGAATTTCCTTCCCACTCAAAGACTAGATCATCTGGAAATTAAAACTTCACCACTCAGGTGCGATAATCTATAAATTCATAATAAGAATAGATCCCATCCATACCAAGAATAAGGTCAATGTCAACCATATCTAAATCTATTAAATATACTAATATGATGTTATGAAGAACAGTGATAGGACACTTTTTATACATCTGTTTACCAATAACTGACTCACCCACCGGGGTAGAAACTAAGAAGGGCTTCGGGATCCCTTCAGGACCTATTTCAAAATTTGCTACAACTATTAAGGTCACATAAGAGAAATTCTACCCAAGGTCTAACAATACATAAATATAAAGTTGAAAGACACGAAGCATATGAGTAAAAACATATGGTGAATCCTCCTGCTCCAGATGGGATGGTAAAGCATAAAACCTGTTCTTGCTCTGACCGCCCCCGGTACTAGGTGATGTGCCCTGAGGAGAGATTGGGCAACCTAGAGGGGCTGGTGTGCTATTAGCCTAAGTCTATGTATAAACACTCTTTGATTCCATGTCCCAACTTGCTGCAACCATAATAACCTTTTTTTCCAAACAGACAGTAACCAAGATTATTCTTAACACACTTAGCACATAGAAGATAACTAGGTTTTCTATTCATACTATATTGAGATCTGGACATAGAAGCCTTACCCTACTGCTCTTTTCTAGCTCTGGGAGTGGGAGCACTAGCTGAAGATGGCGCTGGCATAGATGGACGATTCTAAAACTACAAATGATTTCCTTCTCCAAATTTTGATTTACCATACTTAAACTGCCCGATCCTAGCCTTATTATTTCCCCTTTCTCTTTCCTTCAAAATTTTTTTTCTCAATTTTCTGGGCATGAATCATCAACCTAGAAAGATCTATGTCACCAATAAGCAAAACAGTCCTGCACTCCTTTCCTAGCAAAGTAGATACTCCAGTAACAAACCTACTCATACTCTCCCTAGGTTCAGCCATCATATCAGGGGCATACTTAGACAACTGGTTGAACTTAAGGAAGTACTCTTTCACTATCATTAAATCCTGCCTTAGGTTGATAAACTCCTCTACCTTAGCTTATCTCATTTCATACAGAAAGAAACTATCTAGAAACGCATCCTAAAACACCTGCCAACTCATAAGAGCTGCATTCTTAGCTCTACCATTCTTCCACAAAACTACCCAATCATACGCTATATCCTCAAATCTATAGGATGCTAACTCTACACTCTGCTACTCAAAAATATACATAATATTAGTGACCTTCCTTATCTCATCTAAGTAAAGATGTGGGTCCTCACCTGCTTTTGAACAAAAGAATTTTTGCGGGTTCATTCTCTTAAAGTCATGAATTCTGGCCATAGCTAAATCACCATACTGCTGAAGTGGGACTTCCACCTGATGGTTTCCTTGAACATTGTAGTTACAGCTTAGGCGAACGCTTGAAAGACAACCCTAAATTAAGAATGGGATACATTCTTATTTAGAAGGTCAGCAGGCTGGGATGGCTTGTTATTATTTCTGTGGGCATTAGCTCGATGGGGAGGCATATTAAACTGTCACATAAGAGCCTGAGTTAAAAGAAGATAGAGATACTATAAGCATGATAGATCATGAAAGAAAAAAATGATTTTCCTAAAACGTCCTATAGCCTGTTGCTCATAAATATGGCGTGCTTCACACCCATGATTAAAACTCTACGTAGCGTGGCTAGTCTAACTCACTAGGACTCTTATAACCTTAGGCTCTAATACCAAGTTTGTAATACCCCAAAAATAGGTCTCGAGATGTCACACAGTGCTCAAGACTACAAGTAGCCTTAAGCTAACCTGGTAAGCCATCTACTAAATTTGAAACTCTTAATAGAGAAGAATAGATGTATGATCAAGATAAAATGCAGAATTTTGTATAAGCTAAGATGAAACTACCTAAATATAATATTTGAAAATACTAAACTCAAGAGACTGATCAATCTATACTAAAAATTTGAATCATATCTAGCATTCTGACAAGCCTCTACTACTAATGTTAGAGAGTCACTGGGATAAACCCCCAGATGACTTAAACTATCTGAAAATACTAAATCATCTATACTAATAAGCTAAAAAACTAAATAACTGTGTCCCCAAAAAATGAGGACTCACCAATTTTTGGGATGTAGATGGATATGCTCGAAATCACTCACGCTGTGAAAATTGAGCACCTGAACGTACATTATGAGACAATGTATCACATAGGCGTATATGTTGATCAGTACTTCTAAAATGTACTGAGTATATGGGGATGAATACGTAAGTAAATCAATATCTCAATATTATTATAAATTTATAGAAGAATGCTTGCTAAATGTAGATGACTCACATAAGCTGGAATATCTGAAAACTGAAAATGATAATCATAAATAGAGAAATATGTTGTATAAATCTAGTGAGTCATAATATTTAGTTTGAAAAGCTGTGCTAGTATTCTATCTGTAAATCATACTGTCTAGTGTAGAAAGGACTCACTTTTAAATCTGAAATCTGAAAAATAAAATCTGTAGCTAATGTCTTTTTAGAAGACATTATTTGAATAAAGCTGTGAGCCTTTACAGTTAGTTCTAAAAGTTTTTCTGTTATTCGTTTCTGTAGGTTGTAGAAAGGTTTTTCTAACTGACATACACTATGTGAGCTATTATAGAGTCCAACATCTAGTTCTCTTATGAGAAAACCTTATGTTAGGGAGAGGTGTCATACTCTTTCCAAGGAGTATAATCTAATATAAGTGATCATATCTATATGTATCATCCATATAAAAATGGGAATAATCTTATAATCTGAACTTATGTTGGATCATAGTCCTGGAGAATATGAACGTACCCAACTCGGTGCTAAATACTACTCCCTTTAATCTGTATGCTCATCTATTGGAAATCCACTTTTAAAAACTAATATAAGGGTTTATAATTGCCTTTTTAAAATTATAGTTGGAACTGGAAAATCCTGATTTGGCACACCACCGTAACGACCTGCTATCGCAGTACTTACTGGAAAAGGGACAATTCCCATTTTACACTCTAATGTGATGCAGTGTCTGTCCAATTAGGAATTTTGATGCAATACGAGTTAAACGTAGTGAGCTACTAGAATGGAACGAATGGGAACTAGAGCTTCACTATAATGCGGGCTAATTGTGCTTCACTGGAATCAAATAATTACAAATCTATCCTTCAATGTGACGCAGTGCTTATCATGTTGCCCTACTATTTTCACTAATATCACCAAAACTTCTTATTCGATTATCGAATTAAGGCAAAAATTGTATCCTTGTAAAGATGATCCAATTATCTACACATTGGTGGGTCTAGAGCTTGAAAATTCTACATGTATCAAGAGTTATTTATTTTTGAAGTTAACCCTTGACATTTTAGGAGTTAAACTAAGCTAAGAAAAGTATGGGGTATTATAATATCTCCCTTTTGGGAACATTCGGTCTCAAATGAGGCAAATTAAATTGAAGATACTGTGGAACTGAGGCTATATACTGGCATGCACAACTAAAACAAACTTCATGACTGAATCTAGAATATACTGAGCAACTGAACTAATCTATGAGTGCATGAATTTACATAAAGATAACTATAGGGATGAATTTGAGACTAGAAAAAACTGAATTAAGAAAGACTGTTACCTTCGGCTTAATCCCAAGTAGCACCCTCAACAAACTAATTTTTCGATAGAACTTTGACCAAGGGATCTTCTTTGTTCCTTAGTCTATGGATCTGATGATGAAGAAACTCTATTGAGACTTTTTTTATATGAAAGGCTATTTTGGATATCTGTTCTTTGTAGAGGGATTACAACGGCTGAATCGTCCACGGACTTCTTCAATAAGGACACATGGAACACTAGATGAACTGATGAAAAGGCTGCGGGTAGCTCAGGATCGTACACTATCTTCCATAAATGACTCAAAATTTGGTAGGTGTATACATACCGGGGACTAAATTTCCTCTTTTTACCAAATCTCTTCACCCTCTTCTTGTGTGAAACTTTCAAATACACAAGATCATCTACTTCAAACTTAATATCTTTGCTTCTTTTGTCTGCGGAAGATTTCTGCTGACTGTGAGCAACTTTCAATATCTCTTAAATTAACTGAACTTTCTTCATGGCTTTAAACACCATATTTGGCCCAAGCAAAGAGGACTCACCGACTTTGAACCAACCGATTGGAGATCTACATTTCTATGGATAAAGTGCTTCAAATGGGGCCATCTAAATACTAGAATAGTAACTGTTATTATAGGCAGACATGATTAATGGCAAGTGGTCATCCCAACTACCTTTGAATTCAAGAACATATGCCCTTAACATATCCTCTAAGGTATGAATGGTCCTCTCTGCCTGACCATCTGTCTGTGGATGAAAAGCTGAACTGAGATAAACTTAGGTACCAAGACCCTTCTGAAAGGATTTCCAAAAATAAAGGGTAAAATGAGTACCCTATCTGAGATGATGGACAAGGGAACTCCATGCAATCTAAAGAGCTCTCTAATATATATCTTAGCATAATCTTCAGCTATATTGGATGTCTGAACTGGCAAGAAATCAGCTATTTTGGTCAATTTGTCTACAATAACCCATATTAAATCATGATGTCGATGCGAATCGAGTAGTCCAGTCACAAAGTCCATAGTCACCTCTTCCCACCTCAATGTGGGAATACAAAATTTGTGCAATGTGCCACCAGGTCATTGGTGCTCTCCTTTAACCTACTAGTAATTTGCACACTTGGCTACAAATTCTGCTAAATCCCTCTTCATACCACTCTACCAATAGACTTCCCACAACTCGCGGTACATCTTTGTGGCTCTCAGATGAATGGAATAATGCACACCATGCGCTTCTATCATAATCATAATCCACTGTGTCAAATCATCAGCACCTGGCACACTTAATCTATTTTAGTATATCACCACTCTATCTCCTCCTTGGGAGAAAACCTCTACCTTTTCATCTTTAATTGACCCCTTTAGTTTGACTAAACTAGGATCCTTGTCCAGCTTCTCTTTCACTTTCAAAACTAGAGAAGATTATGAACTACTCTGAACCCAAACATTCCCTTCAAATGAGTCAACCAACCTCACACCCAATCTAGCTAACTGGTGAACTTTCAAAACTAACTCTCGCTTATCATTCTCCACACGAGCAACACTGCCCATGGACAATCTACTAAGTGCATCTGCCACTATATTAGCCTTGATCGGATGGTACAACACACTCATATCGTAATCATTCAACAAATCTATCCACCTTCTATGATAAAGATTTAAATCCCTCTAAGTAAATACATAATGCAAACTTTCATGATTTATAAACTCAATAATATGCACCCCATAAAGATAGTGCCTCCAGATCTATAGAACGAACACAATAGCAGCTAACTTAAGATCATGGGTAAGGTAGTTCTTTTCATGAGGCTTAAGTTGTCTATAAGCATAGGCTGTAACTTTACCTCTCAGTGTCAAACCACAACCCAGGCTGATTTTAGAGGCATCACAATAGACAATAAAACCATCTGTGCCATCAGGTAGTGCTAAAATTAGGGGTTAAGTGAGTCAAGTCTTCAACTCCTAAAAACTCTTCTTACAAGAATATGACCACAGAAACTTAACCTTTTTCTGAGTTAATTGAGACATAGGGGATGCAATAGAAGAAAAACCCTCAACAAAGCATCTATAATAGCCAACTAAACTCAAGAAATTTCTAATGTATGATAGAGAGATAGGTCCTGGCCTATTACTTACTATTTCTGTGTTTTGGGGATCAACTCTAATGCCATCACTGGAAATAATAAGACAAATAAAAGCTACTAATCTTAGATGAAATTCACATTTCCTAAATTTAGCGAACAACTGGTGATCCTTAAGAATTTGCAACATAATTCTAAGGTGGTTATGATCATATCTAAATATTTTTTAAACACTCAGCTCATCAAGTTCATGAAGGCTGCTGGGGCAGTTATTAGCCCGAAGGACTTGACTAGAAATTCAAAATGAACATAATGGGTTTGGAAAGTTGTCTTTGGAATATCATATTCCCTTACTCTAAGTTGATGATAGTCCGATCTAAGGTCTATATTTGAGAAGTAACTTGGACCTTTGAATTGGTCGAATAAATCATCGATCCTAGGAAGAGGATATTTGTTTTTTATAGTGACTTTATTTAGCTAGAGATAGTCAATGTACATTCACAAAGAACCATATTTATTTTGCACGAATAGGATTGGTGCGCCACATGGAGAGATACTGGCCTTATGAAACATTTATCTAAGAGGTCTTTAAGTTACTCTTTTAACTCTTTAAGCTTGGATAGAGCCATATGATATGCAGGAATAGAGAAACACTGAGCATCTAGCAGAAGGTCAATACTGAATTCTATTTCCAAATCGGAAAGTACCCCAGAAAAGTCTTCAAGAAAAACATCAAGAATATTATTGACTACACAAACTGATTGAACTATTGGAGTCTCAGAGTTAGTTTCTTTAACTCAAACAAAATGCTAAATACACCCTTCTGAGATCAATTTTATGGCTTTAAGATGGGATATGAAATGACTCTTGGGAGACACTAAATTACCTTCCCACTCTAAGGCTAGCTCATCTAGAAACTAAAACATTAACCCTTGGGTGCGATAATCTATAAATGCATAACAATAATGGAGCTAATCCCTACAAAGAATAAGATCAAAGTCAACCATATTTAACTCGATTAAATCTACTAACATGATATTATAAAGGATAGTGATAGGACACCTTCTATAAATCTGTTTGGCAACAACTGACTCACCTACTAGGGTAGAAACTAAGAATGGATTAGGGATCCTTTCAGGACTTATTTCAAAATTTACTGCAACTAGTGAGGTCACATAAGAGAAATTCAACCCAGGGTCTAACAACACATAAATATAAATATGAAAGACATGAAACATACGAGTAAAAACATATGGCGAATCCTCTTGCTCCTAATGGGATGGTAAAGAATAAAATTGATTCCAGTGGTGATCGCCACCGGTACTGGATGATATGCCCTGAGGAGGGACAGGGCGACCTAGACGGGCTGGCGTGCTAGTAGCCTAAGTCATGGGACGAACATCCATGTTTCCCTGCTTAGCAAATGGACACTCCTTGATTCCATTTCCTAGCTTGCCACAACCATAACAACCTTTCTGTCCCAACAGATAGTCACCAATATAATTATTACCATACTTAGCATATGCAGGATAACAGGGTTTTCCACTCACACTATTTTGAGATATGGAAGTAGAAGTCTTACCCCACTACTATTGTTTATCTCTGGGAGTGGGAGCGCTAGCTAAAGATGGCACTAGCATAGATTAATGATTTTGAAATTGCAAATAATTTCCCTTTCTATACTTTATCTGGCCATACTCAAACTGCCTGGTCCTAGCTAAATTATTTTTTTTCTCTTTTCCCTAAAACTTTTCTGCCTCAATCTACTTGGCATAAATCATCAACTTAGAAGGATCCATGTCCCCAATGAGCATAGCAGTCCTACACTCCTTAACTTCTAAACTAGATACTCCAGTAAGAAACTTACTCATACTCACCCTAGGGTTAGCCATCGTGTCAGGGGCATACTTAGACAATTGGTTGAACTTAAGAAAATACTCTTTCACTTTCATTAAGCCCTACCTTAGGTTCACAAGCTCCTTTGTCTTAGCTTCTCTTATTTCACGTGGAAAGAACCTGTTTAGAAACGTATCATGAAACACCTTCCAACTAATAGGAGTAACATTCTTTCCTCTACCATTCTTCCACATAATAATCCAATCATACGCTACATCATTCAATCTATAGGATGTTAAGTCTACACTCTTCTCTTCAGAAACATAGATAATCTAGGTGACCTTTCTTATCTTATCTAAGAAAGGATATGGGTTCTCACCTTCTTTTGACCCAAAGAAATCTAGCGGGTTCATTCATAAAGTCATGAATTTTGCATGTTGCTAAATCACCATTCTGTTGAAGTGGGACGATTACCTGGTAGTTTCCATGAACATTGACAGTCACAGCTTGGGCCAATGCCTGAAAGGCATCCAAAAATTCAGCATAGAATACATTCTCATTTAGTGGGTCAGTATACTGGGGTGTCTAGTTATCATTTTTGTGGGCGTTAGCTCAACGAGGAGACATATTAAAATGTCATACAAGAGCATGAGTTAAAAGTAGATAGAGATACTGTAAGCACTATAGGTCATGAAAGAAAGAGATGATTTTTCTAAAACATCCTGTATCCTCTTGCTTATAAATGTGGCTCGTAGTTTTGGGGCATGACAACATACCCAACTCGGTGATAAATAATACTCCCTTTAATCTGTATGCTCATTCTGTTGGAAATTCACTTTTAATAAGTAATATAAGGGTTTACAATGAAAATCCCTTGTAAATCAATTTATTGTAAACTGTAGTTAAATCTATAAAGTGGATTCCATATGTAGGCTGAGATCAAAAGATCAAATCTTTATTCAAAATCTGAATATAACAACTCATGGGATGCTTAAAAGTATGATCTTCTTGAAATAACGACATTCAAACTGGGGCTAATAACCTATGCATCAAATTCATATCAAATCATCATATATTTCATGCTTGATAATGAAAATATTGCTAAATCAATTCTTAATCTGGAAATTTCTACAATACGCATGAAAATACAAAAGTAGACATGCAATTCAACATCTAGATCTCTCAAAATCTCATAATCTTGCAAATAACAATATTGGGTATGAACCCTAATTCAAAACTCATATAAACTTATGTAATTATCTTCAAAAACTAATTTTGGGCACAAGGATGAAAGGATTATCCTTGATAAAAATGCCACATACCTTTATTGATGACTAGATGAAGAAGCTTGAACTTTGAGTTTCTAGTTGTGTTCTTGAATATTGATTCTTGTAGTTTTTGAATTGGGAATCCTTAATTTTGAGCTATCTTGAAAAAAATTGTGGAATTTGGATTTCTTGGGGATGAAGGATTGATGTTCTAGGGTTTCTTTAAGAGAAAGTTGATGAAAAGTGAGCATAATAGGCTTAGAATAGGTTTAATCATCTGTTATTCATGAATTGGGGGCTTGACAAAAGACTAAATTTTCCTTTTAAAATTGTACTCAGAACTGAAAAATCTCGATTTTGCACACCACCACGATGCGCTGCTGTCGCGGTGGCTTACTGGATAAGGGACAATTACCATTTTGGCCTTTGGAACAACACGATGAAATCGTGTTGCATCACTCGAAAAGGACGAGTGCCATTTTGCACTCCACAATGATGCGGTGTCTATCTAATAAGGAATTATGATATGATACGGGCTAATCGTGGTGAGCTATTGGAATAGGATGAATGGGAACTAGAGCTTCTCTGCGGTGTGAGGCAATCACAGTGCTTCACTAGAATCGAACAATTGCGAATCTTTCCTTCACCGCAATGCGGTGCTTATCGCGGTGCCCTACTATTTTCACTAAAATCTCCATAAATTCTTAATCGAGTATTAGACTGAGACAAAATTAGTATCGTTGGAAAACTGAGCTAATTATCTACTCATTAGTGGGCCCTACTCTATAGCTTGAAAATTCTACATGTATCGAGAGTTATTTATTTTTTAAGTTGAGCCTTGACATTCTAGGAGTTAAACTAAGCTAAGAAAAGTATGGGGTATTACAATTTCTCCCTAAACCTTGAGGATTACCATTACATCTGAACATTCGATATCAAAAGTCCCATAACTTAGCTGGTAAGAACATCAATTACTACATTAGTACTAAAGGGTACAAGCACACCCACACCATCATACTATATTTGAATTCTTGCATACACTATTTCAAGCCAACTAATCCACGTTTAATATAACTAGCCCTATGGATACATAATTCACTAACAATCGATAAATTCCACCCATACCTTATCACTTCTAAACATATGGATTCATAATTTTAATTATAGACCATATGCTGTCATATGATTCCGAGAAGGGATTTCAAAACCTATCTGACCCCTAAGCACTAAGGCACTACCCATCCATTCAATGATTGGTTTATTGGAAAATTGAAACTGAACAACCATATTTCCATAATCAACTAAGGCATAACATGAGTAGATCTAATCCATGCCAAGAATGAAATAAAAAATCAGTCATCTCTAACTCCACAAAATCAATAAAAGTGAGTTTTTGGGATACTATAACAAGGAAATTTCTATATAACTATCTGGCTATGATAGATTTACCCACTAGGGTAGACACAAAGAAATGCTCTACTAATGTTTTGGGACTGACACTAAAATTGACAACTATATAAGGAGATACAAAAAAATATAAGGCTCCGGGGTCTAATAAAACATACACACTAAGATGAAAGAACTATAATGTACCCGTAACCATATCAGGAGAACTTTTCTATTCGTGTCAGGGCTGTAGTACATAAATTCTATTCTAGAGCTGACCTCTGGTGGCATTGGAAGTGGCCCCCTAATGAGTTAGGCGACCTGCTGGAGTTGACGGACGATTGAACTGGTCCTGTTAGTTAAAATCCCTTCCCCTTTATGTCACTAATGGACACTCTCTAACCCAGTGGCCTGGCTTCCCACAAAAAAAATAAACACTACTACCATCCTTACACACCCTGATGATTTATACCATATTCTTCGCAGAGCGTATTTGTACAATCAATGTTCACACTACCCTATGAATTAGAGCCTGATGCTCTATCCCAACTATCATTACTGAACTTTGGCAGTAATGCACTAGTTGAAGAAGGAGCTAGGGCTAAGAATTTCTAACAAAATTGGGTACGGTTACGGCCCTCTAACCTTGGCTTAAAACTACCTATTCTGGCCCTTTTTTCTCTCTTTCTTTCTTTCTACGCTTCCCCCACTCAATATGCTGAGCATGAACCATAAGCATAGATAGGAAAACAACCTGCTGATTATTCTGAGCATTAATTAAATGAGCTAAGGTAGTGAAAGCAGCTCTGAATTTGGTATGAGAGACATGCTCGTTTAGGGGATTTTCTTAAACAGGCAGAGGTGTAAAAAGATTCCCATTTCTTCTTTTATTGTTTTTTGGGAGGCATGGCCTATAACAGAAAAAAGATGAGTCAGGCAGAGAGTTTAAATTGAGCTCATGTGTATTTGTACGACATGAACACTAAATGAGGGGAAACTTTTCCTAAAATATCTCATAGCCTCTTGTCCATAAGTGTGGCATGCTTCATACCCATGAAAATAACTCTACTCAACATGGCTTTTAGACTCTCTAGGACACTGTAAAACCTTAGGCTTTGATACCAAGTTTTATCGCGACCCGAGTCTACCCCCTAATCGCGACAAAGGTGCTTACGGTCATAAGTCACCATAATCTAACCTGTAAACTAGTACCTACTGTGATAAATGAATTAAATACTAATAATATACATTTTTGGAAACAATTGATAAATCCATAAGGTCTAAATACTAAAAATACGATTTACACTCAAGTCTGAAAAATTGATAAAAACTGTTAAGAACGAACCAACTGTCTAACTGACTGTCTGAATGTCTGAAAGCCACTAAACTGACTGACTGTGGAGTTTATGGGACAAACCCCCAATAAATCCAACTGACTAAGTAAAATAAATACTAAAATAACTGAATGATAGATAAACTTATCCTCGAAGGATGAGGACTCACCAATGATGTTGCTGCTGTAACGCTGGATGGTCTAAGTATGATTAGGAAACCAAGCATCTGAATGTATGATATTAAACATCATAGCACAAAGAAGAGTATACAGTCAGTACTTTAAATGTACTGATATATGAGATGAGGACAGGCTGAAATGCATGGGTCAACTTTGCATAAAATAATAACATAAACACAATAGCATGAGATAAGTGAACATGAATAAACAAAACTATAGTATATGAGAATGCAAGACCAAGCATATATATATATATATACATATTTCTAAAATAAGTTGTAAACTAAAATACTAGAATCTGATAACTAAATAACTGAGAGTCTATATGCTTTAGTCAAGCAAACCTGAATTGACACTATACTGAATACTGGACTGAGACTGTGAGAGCTAGCTATAACTAACATGCCACAATCTGTGATATCAAGGATCAATCTATTACCCAGTTAGAAGGGTTCTATAATTTGCCAAGGGTACCAACACATGAATAATGATGTGGATTCAACTAGGATAATGTCTCACAGGACTAAAGAGTCACCCTAAACTAGCAGGATTACTTAATCTAAACTGGCTAGATAGTTCTGTAACTCAGGGATTGCTACTAAGGGTCAAACCATATGCTGGCAGGAATGCCCCCATCCCTGGGTTCGCTCTATGCAAAATCCTATTCTGAACTGAATGACACTAGAACACTGTCTTATGTATGCCCCGAAGATGATAAGCTTAGGTCATGGTATTTTAAAAACAATAGTGCATACTGATTTTGAAGTAATTGTAAACGCGTAAACTAATGCCTTTGACATGAAGTAAGACTAGAACTTTTGTTCTAAAAGTGATAATTTGATAATGAAAATGAAATCATGATTCTGTCTGACTTGTCACTTAAAAATGGAAATCCTGTAAAGCATATAGGTATTGGGTATTCATAACCCACCAACACTGAATATAAATAAGAATAAGGATATATAAATTCTTTAAAAATCATAATAAGGAAGTCATTACTCAAAACCCACATTTCGACATTTCATCACACACAAGAAAGTCATGAATTTAAGCTTGGGAATGGGTAAATTATGCGATAATAACATAGTTACAATACTAAAATTGTGAATTAGGGATTTAACATAAAGATTTTATCATTCAAACGTGTAAGGGCTCATTCCATCGAAACACTTGTAAATATAATTTATAATCAAAATTGATAAGAGTTCAATGGAGATAATTTAACTTTAACATGTAAAAACTCATAATTTAGTATAAAAAAGGGGTTCTTGGACTCCATGGGTGCAAAAGGCCCATGGATGAACTACACGCATACCTTAATAGATAATTTCTTGAAGATTGCTTGAACTTAGTAGCTTGGAACCTTGATTTCTTGAGAAAGAAGCTTGAATTTTTTCTTGGGAAAGGGTGGGTTTCTACGTGAGTTGATTTGATGAAGATGGGAAAATAATGCCCATTTTTGAGTTATAAATCATGTTTGGACGACTGGGGATGAAGGGAAAGGACTAAACTACCCCTTGGCCTCTTTTTCCCATGTAAATAAACCTCGTGGTATGACCCCCAGAAAAGTGGAGTGGACCTTGTGTTTTAACTCCCAAAAAGGTGGAATGCACCTCGTGTCACGAGCCTATCGCGAGACGTTATTGTTTCTCACAAAAATAGCCATAACTTTTTTCATGGGAATCAAATTATGGAAAAATTACTATCATTAGAAATCTAATTCAAACATCTATATTTTTATGGGCATTGAGATGTGAAATTCAACATAAGTCAAAAGTTATACATATTATAAGTAGGACATTGTAGAATCAAATACAAAGGTTTGGACAAATCAAAGTCTTTTAGCTCAGCTTTTAGCTCAACTTTGCTCTAAGTGATTCCCATGAAATTTTTTTTACTTCAAAATCATTCTTAACACTAGGATAATGATCATGAAACATGTATTCAAATATAAATCATGGGATTAGAGTTTACACGTGTAGGAACGATGGTTCAAGGGTTATCCCAAAAATGTGGCTTTTTTTATTCTTCTTCATAATCTAAGGTACGTTAATCCTCCCACATTATTATTTCAACTAAAGGCATGTTTTATTAATGATTTTCATGGAATAATTGTTGTATGGTTTGGGTTTTAAAATATATGTTGGGGGTTTTGTTTCTAATGGTTGGCTATGGTTTTCCCATGTGTTTTGGTTTTCATTATTATAATGGTGGTTTGAACCGTTGGTTGCATGGTAATGGTTAATTGGTACTTGATTTTGGTTTTGGAAACTATATTTCCCTAATCTGTTTGCTAAACTACCTATGAGGATGCTTTTATTACATAGTTGGACTTTTCAATGAAACTATTGCATGATATAACTTGTTAATGGAACCCTAAATTGGCATGGATGGTTTTAAGTGGTTTAAATGGTTAAATGGTAAGGTCTTGGTGGTTATGGTTTTTGTCTAATTGAAAGCCTTGTAGGGTACAAGGGAATACCCAAGCAAACATAACAATGAACTACTTGTAGGGTACATAGGATTCCCTCAAGTAAATTTAATAATGTAATCTTTGCGTACATGGGAATCCCTTTTCGTTAAAATATTTGGATAAGGAAATTTCTCGCAATTTCTAGTTAGTATGATAATACCACTACTGATAGCGTTGGTTAGTAATAAATAGAATGGTGGTTTGGTTATGTGGTAATGGTTTTAATTAGGCAATAATCATGGGGTGTGATAGCTAACCGTGAAGATGTGAGTCCAAGGAAAGAACATTGGAAACTCATACTTACTGACATAAGGATTGGTCATGGAGACCTTTTACTATACATAGTGGGTACATAGAAATCCCCTATGTACATTTGTATATATGTATCATAAAAAGCGAAGGGTACACAGAAACCCCTACCTCTATTGTATCTCTGGTTCATGTGGATACACATATCTGGTCCCGTTCAATGGGTAACACTGGACCCATAAAGCCCATGGGTGGTTCTAGGACAGTTAAGCTACACATACCTAGGTAATGGTTTTAGCGGTATGCTAAACCCGATTCCCTTTTCTAGTATGGATTATGTCTATTTATATATATATATATATATATATATATATGGTTGTGAATGCATATGGTGTTTTACTTGGTTTTAAGGGTTGGAATTGTTTTCTCCTTATTCTGAGTGCATGCTAACATTCATCTGCTAACCCATCTTTAGGTATAGTATCCCCACGCAATGCAGGAACCAACCGTTCTACTCCTACTGCTCAATGATTGAATTTGGGATCATCGTGAGTTCAGTTGTAGTGGTAATCTTCCATAATCTAGAAGGATCCATTTTATGCCATAGATTTCTTTACATATTTTGGTCATTTCGTAGACTTTGGTTTTGGCTATGTTTAGGGGCATGCCCCAATAGAAAATTATTTTACCTTTGGTTAGAGGCTTTGTAGGACTACTATGGGTTGATATAGGCAGTGTCAACATTGGTATTAGTGTTGGTATTAGTATTTGTATTGGGGCTGATACCATTGAGTTATATTTGATTTATGATTGTTCCATTTTTCTTTAGACTATATATATACATATTGGGTTACGGTTTTGGTTATGGATTAGCACCTATTATTGTTATTGGTTGGGAATGGGATGGTTTGACTTGCTTGGGTTTTCATGGTTATGTATCTATCCCAGAGTCTGGAATTGTACAAAATGCTATCTTATTTTATGCTTGAAATTCATTCGACTGGGGGTATATGTTGATTGGTTGGGTTAGGTATTGGGAGTGGTTTTCGATCTTGGTTGGACTTGAGATATCTATTACAATAAGGCCTAAGTTCAGGTCATGTTACTAAGTTTTATGGCTCTCAAAGTTTATTCTTATTCTTCATTACTCATGCTTAGGGTTTTGCAGTCTTTGTCTTATTCAAGTTTAATGTGAGTCATTTATACTTCACATGCATCATATGAAATTTTATATGTATAGTAAGTTAGCATTTTACTTATGCATTCACCCCCACATACTTAGTACATTCCATAGGTACTGACCTACATATATGTCTATGTGCTATATTATTTTATAATGTTGGTTCTAGTGCTCATTTCTAGCAGCATGATTGACTACGAGCATCATCACCTACATCCTTACTTTTGGTAAGTCCTTATACTCCAAGGACCCAATTTATAAGATTTCTATACGTTGATGAAAGCATTTTAGTTATTTGATTTCTAGTTATGTTAGGGTTAGCTGGGGGTCTATCGTAGTGGCTCTCTAGTCAGTAGTAGAGGCTTGCCTAACTGTTTATATTTAAGTTTAAAGAGTAGTTTAAAGGTTTACTAGTTAAAGACTTTCATCTAACATATAAATTCATTTACCTTTAGATTCTAATATGCTAGTTTGCTATTCATATGTATTTCAATTGGAGAAGGCATTATGGGTTAGCTTCGGATTATTCATAGTCTTGAGAATCGTGTGATGTCTAGGGGATACTTACGGGGCATTACAAACTTGATATTAGAGCCTATGGTTTTGAAGTCTCCTAGGGAGTCAGACAAGCTGTGTTATGTAGAGTCTTGATCATGGAAGTGAAGCACGCCAAATTTATGAGCAAGAGGATACAAAATGAGTTGGGAATCATTAATTCTTTCATGATATATTATCCTTACAGTATTCTCTATCTGCCTTAAATTATTCTTTTATATGGTAGGATATGCCTCCTCACCGAGCTTATGCATAAAAAAATAATGATCGACCACCACTGCACGCTGACCCTCTAAATGAGAATGTCTCATTTTAAATTTCGAATTTCTTTTCAAGCATTTGCCCAAGCTGTGAATGCCTATGTTCAGGGAAACCAACAATCAGCAGTTCTACTTTAGCAAAATAAAAATTTACTTGCATCCAAAATTTAGGACTTTATAAGGATGAATCCACCTGAGTTCCATAGGTATAAGCTGGCTGAGGATCCTCAACTCATCATTGATAAGGTGAGAAAGATTATTCATATTATGCATGTTACTAAAAAGGAAAGTATAGAATTAGCATCGTATAGGCTAAAGGATATTATTTATGATTGGGTTGTTCTATGAAAGGAAGGTTGGGGTGATAATGCAGCTTCTATGAGTTGACAGGTATTTCAGAGTTCTTTTTAGGATAGGTTCTTTCTGTGTGATATAAGGGAGGATAAAGGGGAGGATTTCTTGAACCTGAGGCAAGGCTCTGTGATAGTGAAGGAGTGCTGCCTCAAGTTCACATAGTTGTCTAAGTATGCTCCTGAGTTCTTATCTGACTCTAGAGCTTATATGAGTAAGTTTTTTACTAGGGTATCTTATTTGGTGGTCAAGGAATGTATGATGGCCATGCTGACTGGGGATATCTGAAACACCCAAGATCTTGGCCTTGCAAAAAAAAATTGGTTTTAAGCAAGATAACTAAGATATGATTGAACAAGTCAATCGTACCCGTTGGATATGGGTCGTATACAACCTCTCCTTCCCCTATCATACCTTAAGAAGCCTTGTAAGGATAGTATGTTGTCCCATATATGAGTTTCCCTCCCCTCTATTATACCTAAGGGTACAAGTCATACCTAGGTGAGTCATATGGAGTGAGGTCTTAGCTTGAGTAGACTATTTTGTATATGGTTGGTGTATACAAGTTAGGGCTGAGTCACACCCTTTGGATATGTCTCAAAGGTGTACAAGCATACACTTAACAATATGTGATATCTAAGAGAAACCTAGGGTATGATTCAGGGTACCACTCATACCATAGGGTACTATTTTTTTAATGAGCCATATGGTGAGTCTTACCCCTGGACGGGTCAAATTTTTGGCTTTTAACCTAGGGCTTTGTTGTTATTTCCTACACCCTAAACTCTAAGCACTCTCACTATATAAGTGTATATGGCCTCCTTGAGCATATTTTGAGTGGATCTGACATCCTAAACTCTCTCTCAAACACTCTCAAAGTTCTTAGAACAAGATTGGAGGCTAGGGTTAGGAGGGTACTTATCTAGAAGATAAAAAGGAGTCGAGTCCTTGGTGAATCATCTTGTTCAAGGCATTTAACTCTTCCCCTTGTTAAATAACTATAAACCCATGTATTTCTCACTTGGATTAGTAAGTGTACATGGTGGTTTGAAATCAAATTAAAGGGTTTTATTGCCTAATAATGAATAATTTTAATTCTTACTTAGACTTGTATTTATACATTTTATAAATGATGATTTACCTATGTGTGTGCTTGTTGTATATGTTTTAACATAAGTGTCTTGAGTAACCCTAATTTTGATGATTTCTACCTTAAAAATAGCCTTGTTAAAGGTATGTATATAAGGTGTTTGTGAAAATGTCTAATTGAATTATCTAGTCACATATTGGTGATGTTTTGAACAAGTTCAATGGCCCAATAAGCATTTATGATTGATAAATGATATCCTCAAGGTATTGGGAGCCATGTATTGCTTAATTGAATGACTTTGTTGATCAAATGACTAATAAGGGGGTTGAAGCCTCTAAATATAAAAATAAACTTGACTTGTGTGTTCAACCTAACTGAGGTAAGAATGTGGTTAAGGATTCCTAATGAAATATGAATAGTTGTATGGGTCTTGACGATCGAAAATTGAATTGATTCAAGGCATTTAGTCTACTGAAGTGACTAGTGGCTAAATGGTTCCGTGAAGGTCAAATATGTATCTATGGAATTGGTTTACTGAACATGAATGAGACATGGTAATAATTTAATGATTGTAAATGCTTATAAATTATTGATAAGAAACTTATAAATTATGTAATGGATTATCTTATGGCTTTAAATGGGGTAATAACCCTATAAGTATAATTGGTTGATAATATTGTGTTGAGGTTGCTAGCCATGTAATTAGTTAAACTATGACCATGTTTGTTTGATGGCTAGTAAAAAGGGTTCAATTCCCTAAGTTGGAACTTAAAATTATGTATGGAACTAAAGTGTGTTTTGGAAATTCTAATGAAGATTGAATGAGTTAGTAAAGGTCTTGAGGACCATGAAATGAAATGCGTGGATGTTAATATATGAACTAATAGGTCAAGAGTTTAAATATCGGCTAATAATGGCAATGAAATGACTAGTAGTTTGAGTCCCTAGTGAAATAAAATGGCTTGTAGTTTGTTCCTAATGAAATGACTAGTGGTTCGAGTCACTAGTCAAATAAAATGGTTTATGGTTTGAATCCTTCGCCTAATGAAATAACTAGTGGTTTGAGACTCCAGCCTAATGAAATAGCTTGTGGTTCGAGTCCCTAGTCCGATGAGATGACTAGTGGTTTGAGTCTCTATTCTGATAAGACGGCTTGTGGTTAGAGTCCCTTGCTGAATGAATTAATTGAATTGGTTAAATCAGCTAATTGGTTGACTTAATTAAATTAATTAAGTTGGTTTGGGGTTTAGATCCATTGACTAAGGTAACGGAGAAGTTTCAGGTTATAAAATCAATAATGTGGAAGATTGAAAGTTCTTCACACCATTACTAATGAATGAATGATTTGGGAATGCATTTTATAACTTGTTCCATAGTTTTGCATGTTGTGTAACTATATGTATATGTGCCTTCATATATGCCTATACTTGGGTAAATGTGATTGTATATAATGATTTGATGTGGATTGAACAGTTTTGTGATGTTATCCTTATTATTGGGTAACATGCTAGTTTTGTAACCGCTAATTATCCCTGGACACCATGTCCCCATATAAGGGCCAGAGTATCTTTTCTGTCTTCTACACAGTCATCAGGAGTTCAAGCGGTTTGGGAATTGACCTTGAAGTGGTGAGCTTCCATACTCTAGAAGACTTACCTTTCATAGTCACATTATTCTATGTCTTAGACTTGTATATATTTAGATCTTGGCTATTGTCGGGGGCATATCCCGACATATTATTAACTTTGACTTAGTAGAGGCTTTTGTGGATGACTATGTACTTAGGTATATTGGTTAGATTGTTGACATTAATAAAATGTTAGATATTTTCCAAGTATTACTATTGGCCTTATATTTCTGCTATCTTATTATAAGGTTGGGATTCACCAGATCCTTGTGGTTTATGTTGATGATGGTTAGGTTGGGTTATCGGGGAAAAATCTGGTTCATGTGCGCTTGAGGTTCCCATAGGATACGACTCGAGTTTGGGCCATGTCAAATTGGTATTAGATCCTAGGTTCATGGTCCGTTGGGAGTCCATAAAGCCATGTCAAGTAGAGTCTCTTTTATGGGTATAAAGTCCGCTACACTTATAAGAGAGGGGCTATGAGACATTTAGGAATGCTTCTCTTTTTTGTGTTTAATCCCAAGATATATAGAGTCTAAGGTCTTGTATTCCTTTAATTTCTATTTTATAGTCTTTCAAATCACGTATCGAAGAAGATCTAACGTTCAAGAAAGCTCTTCCATCCAAACCGAGGCATTATGCACAAAGTTCGTCCAACTTCTTGGACCCATTCAAGGGTTATGGAATCTGACACATCTGACTGTCCTCATAGGGTTCCACCTGTTCTCACTAACCCCACTATTGGAGTTGTCATTTACCCTTAGTCACCTTAAAATATTGGGTTTTGTCGCTCCTTTTGTTAGTTGGAAAAGATTGGTACAAAGCGATCTTGGAGTAAGTATTAGGTGGGATGAAGTATTCTCTCCATGGCTAGTGCTCCCTTCCCAAACCCATCGGGAGGTAGGAATCTTCAGATTGATAACACTTATAGGGAGCAAGGTGCCAAATATTAGGTCAGCGGGGCCCAATCTTTATTCACCTATCCTCCATATCAGTTTTGCAATCGATTACACTGTGGTTATTGCGAGGAAAGAAAGAACAACTGTTTTGAGTGTGGCTAATTAGGTCTTATGTAATGGGAATATCCTAGAGTGGCTGCTGCTTGGCCAAAGCAAAGGATGTCGGTTACCACTTCTCTAGCTCTTGCACCTAGGGGTGTCGTTTCTAGCTCCAACATTAGTTAGAACCATCTCAATGCTTTTACTATCCTCGAGAGCCTGAGGAATCTTTTAATGTTGATTGTAGGTATATTGAAACTTTTCTGTCGTGATGTGTATTATTTGCTTGACCCAGGGTTTACTCTTTCTTATGTGACCCCATATGTGACTATGCACCTTGGATTTGGTCCTGAGAGTCTGTCAATTATTTTTCTCTTTTTACCTTGGTGGGAGACTCTATGGTTAATAAGAGAGTCTATAGGGGTTGGGTGGTATCTATTGGTGGTAGTACGACAATGGTAGACTTAATAGTGTTTGATCTGATTGATTTTTGTGTCATTTTAGTGGTTGGACTGGTTGCACTCTTGCTATGTGCTTTCTTAGATTGACGGACCCACAGGTTTATGTTCCAATTCCCTAATAAGTCAGTCATTGTATGGAAAGGGGTTTTTTTATTTCCTAAAGATAGATTTATTTTTTATCTTAAAGCCTCAAAAGTTGATCTCAAAGTGGTGTTTGTATCATTTGGTTTGAGTTAAGGATTCTACCTTGGAAGAGTGTTCTCTAAAAGCTGTTCCCGTGGTTAATGAGATTCCCGATGATCTTCCTAGTGTTCCTCCGGATGAGGAAATTGATTTTTGTAATTGATCTTATTTTGAACGCTGGTCTGATTTCTATCTCTCCAAATAGGATGGCTCCAGTAGAGCTAAAAGATCTTAAGGATATATTAAAAGACATCTTAGATAAAGGTTCCATCCATACTAGTATGTCTCTGTGGGGTGCTCCCACATTTTTTGTGTGCAAGGGGGATGGTTCCATTTATATGCGCATTGATTATTGTCAGTTGAACATAGCGAGCATAATGAATAAGTATTCTCTCTCTAGAATCGATGATTTGTTTAATCAACATTAGGATGTGACGAGTTTCTCTAAGATTGATCTTAGATTGGGATATCATCAACCTAAGGTTAGGGATGCGGATATCCCTAAGACTGTCTTTAAAACCTAGTAGAATCACTATGAGTTTCTTGTCATGTCTTTTGGGTTGACCAATGCCTCAGCGACATTCATTGACTTGATAAATAGGGTATTTCATCCGTTCTTTGATATGTTTGTCATTATCATCATTAATGAAATCATAGTCTACTCTAATAGTGAGGCAGATCATATCAATACCTCCGTGGTATGTTGCAACTTCAAAGGATCGTCGTTTGTATGAAAAGTTTGCCAAGTGTTAGTTTTGGTTAAAAGCCATAGCTTTTCTTAGTCCTGTTATCTATCTATAGTGGAGAGATCATTGTATATCCCTAAAAGGTATGCGGTGGTATGTATTTTGGTGTCCATAACTAAGGAGTTCTACTTTGTTATGTTGTGTCGAGATGGGTCTCATTTATGACCTAGGCGGTTTATATGGAGCACTTCGCACCTATAGTGTTGTGTCTCTGCGGAGGGTCTTTCCTTAAGTTGTGTGAGTGGTTCTTCTACTTTAGTTTCTCTAGGACCCATCTTATGTTGGATAGTTTCTCGAGGAGAATGGTGGTGTGTTGAAGTGGGAAGTGTAGAAGTCCTTAAGTGGGGGAGATTCTAGGGCACTTTTTTAAGGCATTGTATGGTAGGAGATGTCGTTCTCTTATTTGATGGTATGTGGTTGGCAATAGTAAGTTGTTTGACCCTAGTTTAGTTCACCAAACCTTGGAAAAAGGTGAAGGTGATTCGTTAGATGTTGAAAATTACTCAAGGTCACCAAAACATTCCTATGCGGATATGTGGTGTGGAAGTTTAGAGTTTAGTGTTGGCGATTGGGTATTCTCTAAGGTGTCTACTATGAAGGGAGTTATGTGGTTTGGTAAAAAAGTAGAGCATAGTCCCTGTTATGTTGGTCCCTATTCAGTCTTAAAAAGGTAGTTATCAAGGTTGCCTATAAGCTGGAGTTGCCTTCTAGGTTGAACTCCATTCACCCTAGGGTTTTTCCACGTGTCTATGTTGAAGAAATGAGTGGATGACCCTTTATCCATTGTTCCCTTGAGGGATGTTGATATTTCACACTTTTGTCCTATGAGGAGATCCTGGTGAGGATCTTGGATTGGCAAGTTCGCCAGTTTCAAATGATTGAAGTGGCTTCGGTAAAGGTTCTATAGGGAAACCAATAGTCCGAGAAAGCTACTTGGGAGTCGGAGAATGACATGAAGTCCAAGTAACTGCATTTGTCTTTTGTATTGGAAACTTGTGATAGAAGTATGTGTTAATCTTCTTTATTTGACTTATGTCTTTTTTTTATAATGGGTTCGAGCCGTGGCCCAATCGCATTGTCTCACTATTTTGGCTTTCAAAACAGGGTTCAAACCTTGTTCGAAAATCTCAAAAATCACTTGTGACATATTTTTAACTTCCCTGACCATGAATCAACTTAAAAATCAACATTTCGATGTGAGGAAGGCCAAACTAAAACCCGTAATGTTTAGGGGTATTGAAAATGACTAAGTCCTCAACACTTAGTGAAATTTTCAAGCCTTGGACCCCTTAAGCATGCAACTAAGAGCTGAATCGATCTTAGAATATTATGGGCTATTATAGGGCTCCTTTAATGGAATCTAAAAAATAAAACCTTCATGAGGTCCATCAAAGGACTAGGAAGTTGTTCTTAAAAGTTGAGCGAAAATCGGGCACAAATCGACTCTCAAATGAACCCTCAAATTTAAGGAATTCAAAGCCTTAATTTCTAAGAATTTATCAAGAAATTGAAGGAAACTTACCATGAATTTTATGGGAAATCACAGGATAATGGGTAACAAAGCTCCCATAAAGTATCTACAAGTATAATCCAAGCCTTGACTCTCTTTTAGGTTTTTGTCTCTCAAGACATGAATGGAAACATGCAAAATTGCAGACTAAGGGGTCCTTTTATACCCATTCCAGGTACTTAGATGTTGCATTCGCACATCCAAGTGTGTAATCGCACAACCTGGAATCCAAAGCAGGTGTTGCGATCACAAAAACATTTGGTGTAATCGCACTGCCCTCTCTGAAAACACTGGTGTGATTCCCACTAAAGAGGTCCAATCATAGAGTCACTAATTATCAGCTGAAACTTGGAAATTTTACAAGTTTTCACCAAGCTCTAGGTATCCATTCAGAGTCTAGTAGATGCAAATGAATTATGTAACCACACTAAATTCGATGTTTTGGATGTGATGGCAAAATTGGATTTTCCATGTGACGTCATTATAGCAAAATATGGGGTCTACAACAAAATTTCCAATTTTTCAACTTTCCGACCAATAGGTCAAAATGATCTCGGATGCCTCGAAATCCAAACCATAGATCTACCTAGCCAAAAATCAATATTGTGGAGCTACTGGCATAGTCAGAATTCTTATCTGATGTCATCTACTAGTTTAGGTCCGAGACCTAATCGTAAAAAGTGAAAGATTCAAAATAGGGAAATGAGCCTAAAATCTAAATCAATGGTCAGATCACCAAACCAACAGTTCTAGTAAGTTATAAATGACCTATAGCCACTATGAGATGGCTCAAAATGCCAAAAATACGTGCAAATTAAGGAAATGGCCTAGATTGTTATTATAATATCCACTACTAGAAAGACCTTTATCCTCGAAATTCAATGGATAGAAAAATCTCAAAGATCGAAAGGATGAGGTACTAAGCCTACATGCTCCAAGCACAACTTCCAAAAAAAATATCTAAGAAGAAAGAACACTTTTGAAGGATTTTTCCACACGTATTCCTTTTCCAACCAGCTTTCTTACTTAACTCCCAAATAACCAAAACTCAACTTCAACCATCAACTGGCACCCAATTGAATTGAAAAATACTGATACACGCAAATTGAAACCACAATATACTAATACCATATCGATACCCATGCAAATCACCAAAGGCTCATCTAAGCCAAAACCAATGAAATACATGAATCACAAACTTCTAGAATATGGTGAGGTGCTACACACTCTAATCCAGAATGATCACAAAGACTAATCTTAGAATCACCCATAATCTAAAATGTTATCTACGTAGAAATAACTGCAAGTAAATCTAACATAAATCGAAAGGATCCTCACTACTTAATGAACTACTAATATCACTATTCTGACGGCATAGACTTTAACCGTTACCTCCATAGATCTCAATGCATGCCCTCTCTCTAGCCCTCGTAAAATAAACCATCTGAGAGATGGAAGACCTAGATGCTATCATGTGCTTTGATACCAAATGTTGTGGAAATGTTGATCCTTTAATAAATCCATGCATCATGTACTACTCAGAAGGATATAGCATAAGAATATGTCTGGCCCACTCAAGTAACCCAATATCATACTTAAAAACTAATAAAGAACCTTGATGAACACCAATAGAACCAACTTTGGTCTGAGAACTTCTTGATGATTTGGATGGCATCCCTAACTATGGGGGGTCTATAACAGACTCGAGATCCCTAATGGTAAAACAGGGATGTATTCACGAGCTCTACTGAGCCTAAGATAGCCCTAAATATTTTGGTTGATGCTAAAGATCTTCGATATCCATCCCTGACTCTCTGGTCTGACAGTATGTTGAAGCTCAGAAAATACGTGTCGAAGTCTCTTCCGCATCTATCGACCATCTCACATCATCCAATTGGGATAGAATAGAGTCAAAGAATGTGCTTGAGGCTCATATAAATGCGGACACATGATAATGAGTCAAGTAATGAATTCCTGAAGAATGTCTCTTTAACCTACCAAGGATATATTATGAACATCTCTACACTGATCGGCTAGACTGTACTAAACACTTAGCCCTTTACTTAAACACTGGTGAAACTAGGCTCTGATACCAATTGCCCATGACCTAATTTCTCAGGTCTTGATGATGCCTACTATAACCCACTAGTAGGCAAACCAAACACGTAGTCTAGAATGGCTAGTAATGGACGACCTAAAGAGATAAAGGAAAGAATACTGAATAGATGAAATAAAAGATCAATACATAATATAGTCCCAAAACTAGTTGATCTCAGTACAAGAGCTTTTATTATAATAATAGTGAAAAAATAAAATAGCAACAAAATTACACTATTACATTTTATCTTTGAATACAATATAGAGACTAGTCTAATACATATGATGGAGGAAATTAATACTCTGGACATTAGGATCTCACTCTATATCTCTGAACTATGACTACTCCACATGATGCACACATCAATGATGATAACTCGTACTATGATCTGCAAGGGGCAGAAGTGTAGTATGAGTACCAAACACGTGGTAATTAGTAGGAAACTGCCAACTAAGCTCCAAAGATAATGCAAATGAATATAAAATATAAATAGAATGAAAACTACACCCAAATGTCCAGAAATCACATAATAAAGCTAGTAATATAGTAAAGGCAACTACTCTACTCATAGCCATAAAACTAGCATAATAAGCCTAAGGAAGTATCAAGGATGAACTATCTTATTCCATCCATACTCAAGAATCTCAACACTATACCATATATCCTTGGCCAATATATGAATAAAAGGCTGAAATAAGGATATATAATAGTATACAATGCCAAGAAAAGAATATAAATTATGAATAAATGAAGGAAGGGATATACGACAATACCATAGCTATATATATCTAGATATACATATATATACAAGTTCAACTCAAAGCACAACCTAAATCATCATATCATAATTGTAAGACCTCATATCATAGAAGGATTTAGTACTACCATACTTAGGATTTCTAATCCATACACCTAATCATGATTTAATCATCCATAATAATAATAAAATCATAAGATAGAAAAGACCAGAATCATACCTCAAATCTCGATATCGAATAAATAACCAATCAATCACAAACTAGACATTATAGTAGTAATAACAATGATAATAAAAATATCAATAACAATGCGAGTAACTAGCTAGTCCGGACAACCAATACATAGACGAGCCTTTAACATAACCCCACCGCCCCAGGCTCATAAGGTTTAATCAACATACAATACACCACAAGACATAGTCATCACCTATATAATACCACCCCCCCCCCCCCCCATATGGGCTGATAGATATAGGCATATACTTGTGATAGGCAATGCACGTGCAAGAATGAATGCAAAGTATTTAATCAATAACACAATTATTCTCCATACTCGAACTAGTAATATGTCATCAAGATTTGAAATTGTATTGGTCATAAATATCAACAAGACTCAGAATTAAACTAGCCATGAATATCATCAACACTTGGAATTGAACCTTGAACCGATCATAAATATCATCAAGACTCAAAATTAAACCAGCCATAATATAAGCAAGACACAGAATTTAACTGGTTAAAATATAAACAATACCCACAATATCGTCAACATCATTAGTATCATCAACAAACACATATATAACATTAATATTAAAATCTGCCATAGGGATTTTACTCATAATTTGTATCAATAATACAACATTTTCCTTCGCCTCATACTGAAGAGATGTGTATATAAATATTATAGGTGCACGAACTCAAGCCGTGGCTAAAAAGAATGTAAATTTGGAATACATTGCCCGGAGCAAACTTTGGGACTAAATCATTATAAAAGTGTAGAAAGGGTAGAAATCTCTCATGACTGGAGTATTTAGTAGTATCAAATCATAGACCAGAATCTATCTCGGTCAAATCTCTAAAACATCATTATTAATCTCTTTTAAATAAAAGTTATCCATCAAAATCGGTAGTTATTGTTACGAAGAAATCTATTTTTAAGTGAAAATTGGCTTTTACCCTTATTTAGGAAGAAATTAATAAGATCAAATTTTAGCTAGAATCACATTATTTACCTATTTAATGGTCATGAATGTACCAAATCTATATGTGCCATCACGAGTATTCAAATAATGGAACCATAAGAATCAATATTCCCATAAACTACAACTCCATCCTTTGCAAGAATAAGCACTTTCCAGATATCTAACCAATATCATAACACTACCTTTAAACTAATAATGTGTTCAGAATAATTACAAGATCATAATCAAGGCCTTTAGCCCACATACTTATCCAAAACTCATATCAATAGTAATATTCGTGAGCCATCCTGTGTCTATAAGACATAGCATATCATATCCATAGAGTATAAATAATAACTATAAGACATATAACATCTATGAGGCATCTCACATCAATAGGCCATATATCATACTATGGGGAAAATCATCACCATTCATCAAGTCACGAAGTAACCTTACACTAAAGGTTTAATAGTCTCAACTATGCCTAACATACGTTAATAAGTCAATATGGGCTAACACAAGTCTTGGCCTAAGGTGGGCCGAAAGGACCCACTTTGAATCCTCAAATTTCATATTTAGGCAATTCCTACCTCGGACTAGGCTAAGGAATCTAAATTGACTTCTATGTGGTATATAAGCCATAATTAATTCTAGGATCGGAATTTCACCTAGAACATGAGTAGTTAAGTCAACTCCACCTATTTTATGATTTCAAGATTACTAGAAAAGTCTAAATATGGTTAATCATACTAACCATGCTCCCAATATCTAAACCACATCCCAAACCTAGCATCATATCATACTCATTCTATGTATTAGTTCAATCTAGAAAGTAGGCAACAAGATTCTAAGAGTGTAATAATCATTTCATCTTATGGGTCAAAAACCCTCATCTAATACCCAAACCTCAGTAATTATAACTAAGTCATTCCACCCATAATCTTTCTTAACATTCATATTCACATACAACATATAACAAACACAATCTTATGAAGAAGAGTAGATAAAAGCCTACTTCAAAGCCGAACCGCAAATCCTTGAATCATCTGAAACTATCCATCTTCACTTCACAATCTCAAAGTGCCGCTAAATTATCAAAAACATAATCTACACATTATTAGGAGCAAAATAAGACCCACATTTCCATATTAAGGATTGGGTCAAATTTATGGTCAAGAACAGTCCTACGGGGTCCATTAACAAAATGTAAAAATTAAAACCATCACGAGGTCCCTAGAAGGACAAGGATGTTGAGCTCAAATGTTGACCCAAAATGGGGCACAAATCGGGTCTCAAATTATCCCTCAAATTTAAGGAATTCAAAACCCAAATTTCCAAGAATTTGTTAATAACTTGAAGAAAACTTACGTTAAATTCGAAGGAAAATCACGGAATAATGCATAACTAAGCTCCCCTAAAGCATCTACATGCTTAATCGCAATCCTTGACTCTCTTTTAGGGTTTTTGTCTCAAAGACACCAGTGGAAATGAGAAAAATCCAAGACTAATGGGTACTTTTATACCTCTTTCAGGTACTCAAATGTTGAAATCTCACATCTAGGTGTGTAATCATACAACCTGGAATCCTAAGCAGGTGTTGCAATCACAACCTTTAGTGTGATTGCCACTCAAGAGGTGCGATCGCAGAAGCACCAATTATCAGCTAAAACTTGATAATTTTCCAAGTTTCTACCAAGATCTTGGGATCCATTCGGAGTCCGATCTACGCAAATGAACTATCTAACCACACTAACTTCAATGTTTTAAATGCAATGGCAAAGTCATATTTTTCATCCAAGGTCGTTTCGATAGAATGTGGGTCCCACACCCATATGTTCAATTTTTTAACTTTTTTACCAATAGGTTGAAATGAGCTCTGGTGCCTCGAGATATGAACCAATGGTCTACGCATAATAAAATTAATATTTTAGAGTTACTAGCACAGTCATAATTCTAATACAAGGTCATATACTAGGAGTTTTCGTCCGAGTGCAAATCCTAATCAGTGAAAGCTTTAAAATAGTTAAACGACCCTAAAATCCAAACAAATTATTCGATCACCAAAATGACATTTCCAGCAAGTTATAAATGACTTGTAGCCACTGTGGGGAGGATCAAAATATAGGAAATTCTTGCAAAACAAGTACATAACCTAGAGGGTCATAACACTTTTAGTAAAAAATAAAGGTCGTGTGGCATGAGGAGGACCCTATAAAACCGCGAGGCTTGCCGTGAGAGGCTACTACCATAGCCATAGAGAGGGCCCATGCCACAAGGGGTGCCGCATATGTTGGGAGTCATGTCAAGCCTCTCTTGTACGATGGGTGTTGCACCACAAAGTTCAAAACTAGTTAAATTTTGCAAATTCCTACAGTTCTGATAATTACAACCAATTTCATATTATGGGGTTGGGGTCATAACCACTTCAAAAGTCACAAGTTTGGGAAAATCACAATTCTATTGTTCACTCTCCATCCCCATGTGCCCAGAAGTTCAAAACCATATTTAAAAGATGGAAATCATATAAACATAGTTCAACTCATAAAATTTCATAAAACCCCAACCCTTGTTTTAAAAGCATCACAACAATCTCATGAACAATACTTTAAATCACATGCTTTAACAAAATTAACAATGAGGGAAGAGTAACATGCCTTTAATAGTAAGATGTATAGAGAGAAATCACCCTTGAGACCCCTAATTGGACAACCTGTTGAAAACCCTAAGTGCTCTTCACCTTGAGAATTTGGGA
The DNA here is from genome assembly GCF_002878395.1 of Capsicum annuum. NCBI lineage: Eukaryota > Viridiplantae > Streptophyta > Magnoliopsida > Solanales > Solanaceae > Capsicum > Capsicum annuum. The sequence goes on from NC_061115.1 coordinate 55,143,972, forward strand.
GTATTTGAGAAGTTACTTAGATTGTTTCTGAGAGATGATGACACTCTAAAGAGGTTATAAGATGTGGGTTTCAAGTTGAGTAAGAGGGGAAATAACTAGAATGCCCTTAACTTAAAAGTGATAAAAGTGTCGCTTTTGACTACAAGTCAACTCCTTGACTCGTAACCACATGTTACGACTTGACATCTTGAGTCATAAGCAAAGTCATACCACCAGGGATTCCTACATTGTTATCCTTATGACTCAATGGCACCACTTGTAATGGGAGTCTACGACTCGTAGGGTCCAGTCGTAGTCAACACAGATCCTAGTTTGGGAATTACATTGGACACCCTTAGACTATATCTAACAAATCGTAACATATCCTTACGGGTCTTATGAGACACTCATACTCAGAGCAGAATCAAGCCACAAACTAATTATTTTTGTTACAACTCATCCCAACAACTCGTCATCACCCTACAACTCATAGGGTCGACAATCGTAACCAGGACAATAAGCTCAAAGCTCAGATATTTTCAAGGGCCAAAAATCTAAGGTGTTTCAATTCTCCCCTACTTAGATCATTTGTCATCAAATAATGGGATAAGGAAATTGCTAGCACGATTGGACTTCATATAACTCTACTCCTACCATTAACAAACTAAGAAAATAAAGATGCCAAGTAAATCGCTCTTTTCTTTAAAGTTAGAAAACAAAGATGTTAAGAATAACACATACCTTATGAACTGTTATCTAGAGTAAAAAACAAGAATGGATACTTAAACTTCATGTCCTCTTCGGCTTCCCAATTAGCCTTTTCAACCCTGTGGTTCCTCCATAGAACTTTTACTAAAGCTACGACCTTCGTACACAACTAACGAACTTGCCTATCAAAAATTTCAACTAGGACCTCCTCATACAATAAGGAATCTACACACCTCCTCTAAAGGAAGAACCATCAAAAGATCACCCACACACTTTCTCAACATCAAAAAATAAAATACTAAATGAATGGAGCTCAAAATATGTGGCAACTCCAACTCATATACAATACTGCCAACACTCTTCAAGACCAAGTACAGTTCGACATACGGGGGACTGAGCTTCCCCTTCTTCCCAAACCACACTAATCCCTTCATGGAAGATACCTTGAAGAGGACCCAATTGCCAACCTCAAACTTTAACTTCCTACATCTCACATAAGCATAAGACTTGTGGTGACTTTGGGTAGAACGAAGTTTATCCACAAATCACCTTCACTTTCTCCATCGCCTATGAACCAAATTCGGGCCAAACATCTTAGCCTTCCAATTTAAAACTACCCAATAAGATATCTACACTTCCAACCATATAACACCTTAAACGGAGCCATCCCAATACTAGATTGGTAGCTATTATTATACACAAACTCTATAAGAGGTAAATGATAAAGCAATTACCACAATAGTCAATCACGCAAGCCCGGAGTATATCTTCCAATATCTGAATAGTTTTTTCCACTTGCCTATCCAACTACGGGTACAAAGCATTACTAAGGCTTGCAATAATTCCTAAAACTCTCTAAAATAAATGCGAAAAATCTAATGAGAATTGAGTACCATAATCTGATATGATAGAAATAAGTGCCCCATGAAACTTCACAATCTTATGGAGGTACAACCTCGCATAATCTTCTGTTGAATAATTTGTCCTCACTGACAAGAAGTGAGTAGACTTAGTCATCATATCCATGATGATCCAAATCAAATCAAACTGATTCTGAGACTGAGGAAGGCTAGTAATAAAATCCATATTAATTACCTCCCATATCAACACCGGCAATTCAATCTCTTGAGTCAACCCATCGGGCCTCAAGTGCTTAACCTTAATTTATTGACATACCATACATTTACCAACACAATTGGACATATATCACTTCATATTGTTCCACTAATTAATCTCCTTAAGATCATGATACATATTAGTTTAACCAGGATGAATGACATAACGCGACTCATGAGCCTCAACCAAGATCCTATCTCTCAACCCATCTACATCGAGAACACATAATCTGCCTTGGTACCTCAAGATACCATTGCCACCAAACTCAAACTCTATAACCTTTTGTTGCCTCATATCCCCCTTAATGTTTATTAAGATAGGATCCATTACTTGTTTCTCCTTTATTATAGTAGCAGGGATGACTTCTTCACCTGTTGCAAAAATATGTAACCATCCTCAAATTCTGAGAGATAAACTCCAAGGTTAGAAAAATGGTGAATATCTTTCACCAACTCCCACTTATCCTCATCCATATAAGATAGAATCCCTATGGATAACCTGCTAAGAGCATCAACAATCATATTAGTTTTACCTGGGTGATAGTGGAGGCTCATGCCATAGTCTTTAAGCAACTCAAGCCACCTTCTGTACCTAAGATTCAACTTTGTTTAGGTGAACAGACATTGCAAGTGCTTATGATTAGAAAAGATATCTACATGGACACTATAATTCCTCTTATGAACTTTTAGCAGCCTAGAAGCATATGCCACCACCCTACCAGGCTACATCTACACATAACCATCTCCTGCTTATGACATATCATAATAGATAACAAAACCATTAGGGCCTTCAGGAAGAATCAAAGTTGGAGTTCAAGTCAACTTATCTTTTAGCTTCTCAAAACTAATCTCGTAAGCATCAGACCATAAGAACTTTGCCATCTTCTAGGTTAACTTAGTGAATGGGACAACTATAGTCGAGATAGTCTCCATAAACCTTCTATAGTAATCGGCTAAACCCAAGAAGCTTTGAATATCAGTTGGAGTCGTAGTCCTAGGCCCCTTCTTAATCACTGTAACTTTTTACGAATCCAACATAATCCCTTCACAAGCAATGACGTGAACTAGAAAAGTAATAGCCTTCAACCAAAACTAGCACTTTGAAAACTTAGCATACAAATGTTCATCTTTCAAGGTTTGCAACACGATATGAAGTTGATCTTTATGATCTTCGTCACTCTTGGAATACACTAGAATATCATCTATAAAAATAATAACAAACAAATCCAAAAACAAATCCTATTTATCAAGTCAATAAATGCCAATGGGGCATTAGTCAAACCTAAAAATATTACTAAGAAATCATAATGAACATACCAGGTTTGGAAGGAGGACTTAGGGATATCCACCTCACTAATCTTTAGCTGATGATAACCTAACCTAAGATTAATCTTAGAGAAATATCTAGCACCCTGAACCTGGTAAAAAAATTATCAGTCCGGGGAAGAGAATACGTATTCTTCATTGTAACCTTATTCAACTACCGATAATCGATGCATATTTAAAGTGAACCATCATTCTTACGCACAAACAAAATAGGAGAACCTAATGAGACACACTAAGATCCCTTGTCAAGGAGGTCATACAACTACTCCTTAAGGTCCTTCAACTCAGCCAGAGCCATTCTATACGGAGGGATAGAGATAGGATGAGTGTCCAAAACAAGGTCAATCCCAAAATCAACCACACTATCAGGAGGAATACCAAGAAGATCATCAGAAAAAACTAAAGAATTCATTAACTATAAGAACGAATTGCAACGAAGGACCCTCTGAGTTAGAATCCTTAACCCAGACCAAATGATAGAGACATCCCTTGGAAATCAACTTTCAGACTCTAAGACATGATATGAATCTTTCCTTAGGCACTAGAGAACCCCCTTCCAACTCTATAATCGGCTCATTAGGGAATATAAAAATCACCTTAAGTGTTCGATAATCTAAGAAGGCATAGAATGAATGCAAGTAGTCCGTCCCCAATATGACATCAAAATTAACTATGTCTAATTCTATCATATCTACCAGAGTTTCTCTAACATCAATAGATACCACATAACCACTATAGACTCTTTTAGCAACCAAAATCACCCATCGGGGTAGTAACTGAAAATATATTAAGGATACATTTAGGCCCAAAACTAAAATGTACATCCATAAATGGGGTCACATAAGAAAGAGTAGACCCTATATTAAGCAAGTAATACACATTATGAGAAAGGAGTTTTAACATACCAGTACTGACATCTGGGGATGCCTCCAAGTCCTAACGGGTGTCAAGGAGAAATAAAGGATTTCAGCCAATACCAATACTAGAAACAGAAGTAGCACCCTTTGGTGCAGGAGCAGATAAAGTGGCAATAGGAATCTTATTTTCCCTTGAAGCAACTATTGAAGGACAATCCCTCTACAAGTGACAATTCTAACAATATTTAAAACACATGTTCCTCTCATCTTTTACAAAACACACGGTGCACCAGCCCATAAAATCTAAAAGGAGTATATAATAAGCGGACTAAGCCCTACCATCCTGAGATTGTGCACCATGCACCCTAAACCCACTGTCATACTGAGAACAATGATAATGCAAGGGCTTTAGGTAAGGAGAACTAGCCGTAGAGTAGTAACCAAAACACCCCCACTTCTTCTTAGACCACTTTCCACAATCTATGCCACTTTTTTGTTGACCTCTACCCTGATTAGAAAATGTTAACTTTTTATTCTACCATTCCCCTATTTCCACCTACTTCTTCTTCTTTTTCTCAACCAACTGCATATACATAACCAATATGGAGATGTCTATATCTTTATTCAACAAGGTAGCCTTACTCTCTAATCAAATCATGGGACAACCCAAAAGCAAATTTCCTCATTTTACCCCTCATACTAGATAATAACTCAGGAGCATATCAGGATAACTAGTGCAATTTCAAGGCATACTCACTTACCATCATCCTTCCTTACTTTAGATTAACAAACTCTTCTAATTTTAACTTCCTCAACTCATGAGGAAACAAGCAGTCCAAAAAAGCAATAGAGAAATCATCCCACGGTATTAATTCAATATCTTCTCCCCTAGACTATTTCTATTCCTTATATCATTGGTATGCTATATCCTTTAACTGATAGGCTATGAATTCTACACCCTCTATATTAGTAGCATGAATAACTTAGAAGATTTTTTCCATCTCATAAATAACAACTTGAGTATCCTCTTCTAACTTAACACTAGTAAATATTAGAGGATTCAACCTCACAAACTGCCCAACCCTTGTGGCCTCAGAAGATGGAGTAACGAAAGCCATACACTCAGACTGAGAAGCTACCAACTGAGCCAACATATGAATGGACTAAGAAAATTCTATATTCAATATATCAGCCTGATGAGCTTCGGAAGGACTAGAGGGGATTGGTGGAACTCTAGCAGGGCAATCAGGGACTAAACCTTTAGACCAAGTTTCTACCTCATAAGTAGGGTGTGTCCCATCAGCATTATCCTTAAGTAGAAAAAAAGAGTTTTCATGAGCTTCAGATTGTCCGATAAGTATGATCTAGAAAGAAAACCAATCCGAATTAGAGAGACTCAAGACCTTAGACACTATAACTTGAAATAGAACAACAAGAAAGGGAAGTATTCCTAGATGTCTGATAACCTGCCTCTTATATGTACAGTGCGCTACATATCCATAAAAGTTACTCTACTTGACACGGCTTTGTCGTGCACCCAATGACACCAAACCTAGGCTATGATTCCACCTTTTTCACGACCCAAACTAGGGCCTATTCATAATGGGTATCTCAAGTCCCACTAGACTGGAGATCACCACCTTCACCAAATAAAACCAAACATACCACACCCTAAGGTCAATTGAATTCCAAATATTTAACAAGATATCATATAATAGTCTAAGAAATTTTTAAATGCATGTCCATATCTAACCACCGATGACTAGACAAATGATCGAACGATGCCACCCAATAGCCATAATAGTCCAAATAAAGTCTTTTAAACTATGATTTAAAATTGAATATCAATAATAGTAACGATGAACTATATGGACCCCAACTCTCACCCCTATCCGAGTCCCAGTATGTGTAGTTGCATGAACCAGGGAATAATCTCATATATATACACATAGGAGACTCAAACCTCCCAATATATACCATGGTGACTTAAGCACCAGATCATATAATGATTTATGGGGGACTCTAACCTCCCTAATCATTAAATAATAATAATAAGGGATACTCAAACCTTCCTGGTCACTTTGACCTCCATATCGATAAATGCGATTTCCAGTATCGGTCACACAAACATTCACTTTCATGACTCAACTACACAACCCTCATTAGAGCCAAATTAAAATAGTTATCACACAATCCCATTCAATAAACCACAATGCACATTAGGCATACATTGTTGGTATTATCATACCAACTACACTTCCAATGTAACGTATAATGATGAAAACAATTTCCATTAATTTGGGGAGAACAACTCCCTTTATTCATTAATACATGGTGGGAGACACCGACTCCCTTTGTTCATTAAATCATACCATTGTATTCCAAATGCAATAGTACAAGGCTAGTTCAATTTTACAAATTTCCATAGTTCTGATTATTACAACCAATTTCATACGATGCTGATAGTATCATAACCACTTCAAAAGTCACAAGTTTGGGAAAATCACAATTCCCTAGTTCATTCAATATACCCATGCACCCACAAGTTCAAGAACATATTTAAAACACAGAAATCATATAAACATTGTTCAACTCATAAACATTTAAAATCCCAATAATTATTTCAAAAACATCACAATAATCTCATGAAAAATACTTTAAATCACATACTTTTACAAAATTAATAATGAGGGAAGAGAAACATGTCTGTAATAGTAAGTACAGAGAGAAATCACCCTTGACATCCCTAATTAATCAACCTCTTGAAAACCTATTCTTGACCTTGAGAATTTTAGAGTATTTGAGACATTAGTTAGATCATTTTTATGTGACAATGACACCCTAAATATCTTATAAGAATTGGTTTCAAGCTGGATAATAGGGAAAATGTCTAGAATGCCCTTAACTTAAAAGCTGAAAAAATGTTGCCTTTGACTACGAGTCAACCCCTTGACTCATAACCACATGTTATGACTCATCACCATGATTCTTGACCAAGGAAGTACCACCAAGGAATCCTAAACTATTATCCTTATGAATCAATGGCACTACTCAAGCCTGACGCTTATCTACCAGTGTCTGAATATCTCTTTTTGCTTGCCCATCTGACTGTAGATAGAAAGAATTACTAAGACTCATCTTAGTTCCCAAAACTCTCTAGAAATAAATACCAAAAATATGATGAGAACTGAGTACCGCAATTTGATATGATAGAAATAGAAAACAGGCGCCACATGCAACTTCATAATCTCTTGGAGGAACAACCTCACATAATACTTTACCGAATACTTTGTCCTTACTGGTAAGACGTGACTTGCTGTTTGAAATTCCTTAGGCTATGTCTTAGGTGTAGTGCAGCACACATATAAGGGGGAGGCTACGAGACATTTAGGATTATTTGTCTTTCTTATTTTTTGGTATCAAGCATAGTATCTAAGGTCTTGAGTCTCTCTAATTCATATTTGTTCACTTTCTAGATCATGTCTCCCAGATGATTTGAATCATATGGAAACTCTTTTTTTTCCTAATTGATGACAATTCTAATTGGACAAGCCCAACTTATGGGGTACAGACTCGATCTAGAGGTCCAATTCTTGATTTCCCTTCTAGAATTCCACCGGTCCCCTCTACTCCTCCCCGAGCTCAACTAGATGATGTGTTGAGTATGGAATTTCATCAGTCCATTAAGATATTTCCTAAGTTGGTAGCTTCTCAGTTTGAATGTGTGGCTTATAGTACTCAATATTATTAGTCCACACAGGTTGGCCAATTTCTGGTAGTGTCAACTCTTGTCCATGGGATGTAACTTGTTACTTGAAATTCCTTGGGCTATGTCTTGCCTATTAGACAATAGTTATAGAACCTCTAATAAATTAAAACACAATGTAGTAGTGCCAACTTTTGTCCATGGGACGCAATTGGTTGTTTGAATATTCTTGGGTTAAGTCTTGCCTCTAAGGCATGATTTATAGAGCATCTCATAAATTAAGACATAATATGATACTGCCAACTCTTTTTCATGAGGCGTAACTTTTTTTTGAAATAATCAAAGAAATAGAAAAGAAAATAAAAAGATGAATAATAGAAGTTTAGGAGAAAGTAAAAAATAAAGAAACAACATTTTTAAGAATAAAGAGAAAAAATGAATGTTGATAGAGAAAAGGAAAAAATAGAAAGAAAAAAATATTGAGAAAAAAGAAAACAATGAAATAAATAAATAAAGGTTAAGAATTTTTTTTAAAATAAACAAAAAAGTAATCATAAAAAAGAGAAAACAAAATTTAACTTGAGAGGTGAAAACTAAAATAAAGTAAATGTTGAAAAAATATAAAAAAAAAGAAAAGAAATAATAAAAATTAAAGTAGAACTGAAAAAAATATTGCAGTTGAAAGATTAATAAGCATGGAGAGTTGTTTATAATTGTATGAGGTAGAGTAGGGCAAATATGTAAAAGTACTATATGTGAAAAAAGAAGAAATATTAGTTTTGTAGTACTTTTCTTATGGAGGATGTAAAAAACCTCACCCACTATGAGGGTCATTTATGTAGTTTATCAAGAGAGGTTTACTTACTTATATAACCAATATCTCTCTTGTGTTTCATAGATGCATTTCTTATCTAAAGTTGGGGGGTCATACTGTGACAACCCGAGTCAAGACCCTGATCGTGATGGACATTTCAATCCATGAAGGTCCAAAAAATCCCATAACATACTATCATAAGCATAATTCACATGTAAAGCAAAAGATATAATGAATTTAAGGAAATTTATTAATCAAACTTTGAATTCAAGTGATAAAAAAATAGTAGTCAAATTCTGTCTATGAATCTTATACTTAATGAATAATCATCTAGGCTGGGACAAAGCCCACGGCCTGACCATGAACTAAAAGAAACTAAAACTATGAACAAGTTCCTTTTGGAGAAATGGAGGGATCACCAACTGTGTACTATGGAAGGAAATATACTATGATGCTGGATGCGGGACTGAGCTTAAGAATCTACATAATGAGACATTGCAGCTGGCCGAGGATGGTCAATACATGAAATGTATTGGCATGTAGAACAACAAAATAAAATAACTCTTAAAATAGCATTAACCATGAAAACATTGTAAGAATCATAATATTAGGTCACATAATATAATATTAATCTAAAAATATGGATTTAAATTAAAAATTTCATTCTGAGACTACATCATGATGTTCATTAGTTCTTAGCTAGAAGGCATATCCGATATGGTCTGTAAAAACCCACATGCTATGCAGGATTAAATATTGACTCATCAGTCAAGCCCCTAATTCGAGTTTGCTGCAAGGATTAGAGTGTCTAGTCTAGTATACCAAAGCATAAAGCAAGTATATAATGATTAATCATATTTCAAGACAGGATCAATCCTGCATCAACAAAACACAATATTAGGCTATGGGCCTTTCTAACGTATGACTTCTCAGTTAGCCACCTAACCCTTTTTAATCCCATATCTTAGCCATTTAAAGCATGTATTTCTCTTAAAATATGAGGTATAGTCTGTTATGGTATCATCATACCAAGATTGATATGTTTCATAAGGCATATTTTATGTTCTGTTTCATCTCCTACATGTCATGAATCATTTACCGCAATAAAATATACAAAAAGTCAATTCGTAAGACCTTTCAAATTAACATTGTGGCTTAGGTAATGACATTTGTCATTCATAATTCTTGTAAAAACTTAGGAAAACCCTTACATTAAGTTACACTCAAATATATACCACAAGTAGTAAGTTCTATTAAAACACCCCAGTTTTTGGCCCTTGAAAATTTCCTAAGCTTTATGCTCACTGCCTTGGTTATGAATGGACCCTATGAGTTGTTAGGTGTCCTGACAGTCATTGGAATGAGTCATAACCAAACTAGTAACTTTGTTGCTTGATTTTACTCTAAGTAAGAGTATCTCACTAAGAGCGATAAAGATATGTTACAATTCTTTAGGTGTAGCCATAGAATGTCCAGTGTAAGTTGCAAATTGGTTTCAATGTTGATTACGACTGGACTATATGAGTCGTAGCATCCCAGTATGAGAAGTTTCATTGAGTTGTAAGGATAATAGTGTAGGTTTTCTTAATGGTTTTGCCTTGGTTGCGACTCATAGTCATGAGTTGTAAGATGTGGTTATGAGTCAATGGGTTGAATTGTAGTCAAATGTGCTAATTTTTCAGCTTTTAAGTTGAGGGAATTCTAGATATTTCCTCTCTTACCCAACTTGAAACCCACGTCTTATAACCTCTTTATGATGTCATTATCTCTCAAACATAATCTAAGTAATGTCTCAAATATTCTTAGATTCTCAAGGTCAAGAAAACTTAAGGTTTTCAAGAGGTTGATCAATTAGGGCTCTCAAGGGTATATTCTCTCCGTAAATCTTATTATTACAAGAATGTTACTCTTCCTTCATTATTAATTTTGTAAAAGCATGAGATTTAAAGTATTGTTCTTCAGATTATTGTGATTGTTTTGAAACAAGGGTTGGGGGTTTTGAAAGTTTATGAGTTGAACAATATTTCTCATGGTTTATATATGATTTCTATGTTTTAAATATGGTTTTGAACTTATAGGTGCATGAGTATGGTGAATGAACTTGAGAATTGTGATTTTTCCAAACTTGTGACTTTTGAAGTGGTTATAACCCCAACTCCATAGTATGAAATTGGTTGTAATTATGAGAACTGTGGGAATTTGTAAAATTGAACTAGTCTTGAACTTTTGCATGAAATAAAAGGATATTTGAAATACAATGGTATGATTTAATGAACAAAGAGAGTCGGTGTCTCCCACTGTGTATTAAAGAACAAAGAGAGTTGTTCTCCCCAAGTTAATGGAAATTATTTTTAGCATGATGTGTTGCCTTGCAAGTTTTGTTAGAATAATGATACCGACAATGCTTTCTTAAATGTGTATTGTGGTTCATTGAATAGGATTGTGTATTAAAGGGGAAAGTCATCTTTAGGGGTTGAAATTAAGGAGAAGCAATCATTAGATCCTGTCTTGATCAAGATTAATGGTGATGTTGGGGGGCAGTAGGTGATGTCCTTCGAGATTAGTTGTGATGGTACTTTGAGATACCAAAGAAGATTATGTGTTCTCGACGTCGATGGTTTGTGAGAGAGAATCTTAGTTGAGGCGCATGAGTCGTGCTATGTTGTTCATCTTGGTTCGACAAAAATATATCAGGACCTCAAGGAGATGTATTGGTGTAACAACATGAAAATGGATGTGACAAATTTTGTGGACAAGTGTATGATGTGTCAACAAGTAATGGTTAAGCACATGAGGCTCGGGGGATTGTATTAAGAAATTGAGTTGCTAGAGTGGAAGTAGGAAGTGATCAACATAGTTTTCATTACCGTTATTCCTTGATCTCAAAATTGGTTTGATTTTTGAGATATCATAACCGAGCAATTCTTGTATACCCTTCGGGCTATGATGGTTTTACCCACTAGGGTAGAGACTGAAAAGGGCTCTGCTAGAACTTTGGGACTGATTTCGAAATCGCCTGCTATGTATAGAGTAAAAAAAGAAAATGATGCACCTGGTTCTAGCAAAGCATAAACATGAACATGGAAAATCTGTAACATACCAGTAATGACATCAGGAGAATTTTCCTGATCCTGCCGGGACTGAAGAGAATAGAGTCTGTTTAGGCGTTGGCCACTGGTAGCACTTGAAATGGCACCCTGCTAGTTTGAACGACTAGACTGAGCTGTAGAATGATTTTGCTGACCCTGAATACTTGACTGCAAACACTCCCTAATCTTGTGGCCTGGCTTGCCACAACCAAAATAGACATTACTACCGACTTTGCAAATGCTCTTGTAGTTCTTACCACAAGTCTGACTAAGGGGATTCGTTCGGGCATTGGTAACACTGCCTTGAGATTTAGAGCCTGGCTCTTTGTCTCTATTGCCATCTTTAAAGTTTAGCACTGGAGCACTAGCAGAGGAAGGAGCTGGAACGGCTGACTTAGAGAAAAACTGTGAACGGTTTCCTCCATCTGACTTGGGGTAAGCAAATTTGAAATTACCTGACCTTGCTCTCTTGTTCTGCCTCTCCCTAGTCTTAAACTTTTGCTCTTCTACATGCTATGCATGGGTCATGAGTCTGGCTAAGGCTAGATCACCGATCAACATTGTAGACCTACACTCATTTACTACGCTATCATTGACCCCTGACACAAACTTGCTCATCTTAGCTCAATTGTCTGAAACCACATGAGGAGCATACCTGGCTAGCTAAGTAAATCTAAGAGAATACTCCCTAACCGTCATATTTCCCTACCTGAGGTTGATGAACTCAAGAACTTTGGCTTCCCTCAGCTCTTGGGGAAAGAATCTGTCTAAGAAGGCTGTGACAAATTTCTCCCACTCGATAGGGCCTGTATCATCTAACCTCTCAGGCTTCCATTGTTTGTAGCAATCATATGAAACATCCTATAACTGGTAGGTGGCTAACTCAGAACTCTCAATAAAAGTAACACCTATGATGTCAATGACTTTTTGGACTTGGTCAATGAACTCCTGAGGGTCTTCATCAGACTTAGAGCCATGGAAAGATGGAGGGTTCATCCGGGTGAAGTCCCAAACCCTAAATGCTTTGGGATTGGCTGGAATGACTGGTGGCCATTCATTCTATGCAGCCATGGACTGAGCAAGTGTGGTAAATACGGCTCTAAACTCCGCATGGGAAACATGTTCGCCCAAAGGATCTTCGGGCTGAGGAACTGGCTGGTTTCTTCTCTTTGGGGCCATGGTCTGGATTAAGAGAAGAATGGATTACACTGAGAGTTTAATTTTTGATTATGCTCACTAGCATGACATGAATAATGAAGAAAGGGGACTTTTCCTAAAACATCTTATAGCCTCCCACACATAAATTTGGCGCGCAACACACCCATGTACAAGACTTTACTAGAGGCGGCTTTCAGACTTCCTAGGACTCTATTGAACCTTAGGCTCTGATACCAATTTTGTAACACCGTGATTCGCTGAACCGAAATGATACACGATGCTCATAACCCCAAGGGACCACAAACTAACCCATGACTGATATCTGTACCTGTATACTACAAATCATGATATAATACTATAGAAAACATAGAACTATAAGGCCATAAGGTTCAACTGAATAAAATTATGTGAGTGAAAATACCTAAAAAAACTCAATCTGAAAGCTAAGTCTGAACGTAAATCTAAAAGCCTCTAAACTATCTGAATAAGGAGTTGAAGGAACATGTCTCCAACTAACTCCGTAAAACTGAACTGAGGAAATAAATAAATGAATCAAATCATATTGTCCTCGAATCAATGAGGACTTACTGTGTCTCTACGACTAGAATGCTACCACTACTGCTGGCCTGGAGCTTGTGTCTCGGAACCTATGGTGTAACATGAAAAGAAAGCACCATAGCGCTAATGCGTCAGTACAACTAGAGTACTGAGTATACGAGGAAGGTAGGCTGAACATAAAGGGTTTCATGCATGAACAACACTGACTGACTAATATGAACATGGGAGTGCAAACACACATATATAGAAACTGGGACCGTGAATACATGATAGCATGATCTATAAGCTAATACATGGTTTACTAATAACTGTCATGACTAATACTAAAACTAATAACATGTACAACTGTATCTGACAATCCTGTATATACTAAAATCTTAAGAACGCCCTGAGTTCTTTTATGGAGACTGATATTGAAACTATGGGAAGTAGTGTTTAACTGACATGCCCCATGTATGCGGTTATGGCTAAGCTGGGGTCCAATCTCTGCCTCGACTGGAGGGGTAAGGACATCCTGTGAGTGACCCTTATCTGGCGGGTACTCAATGAGAATAGTGGGAACCCTAAACTGACGGGTTAAGCCACCTTATCAATCCTAATCTGTTGGGTTAAGATGTCTCAACCTACGCTAGCTACGTAGTTCTGGAACACAAGGATGACTACTAAGAATCACACCCTAAACTGGCGGGTGAGTTCCCATCCTTGGGTTTACTCAGTGCTAACCTCTACTCCTATTTAGAGGGACTGGACATGAATAACTGACTGTGCATGACTAAATCTTACTGAATTCCATTGACTGGTGGAATGTTACTGATATCTGACAACTGACTAAGATCATGAGGTTTTCCTGAGTCATATGACTAAATAAAGTCTATGGAATCATATCTTGAGTTCGGATATCATGAAACATGACATAGATCTAGGCACACAACTATAGTTTTTGGGTACAAGTAACCCCAGGACTAGATGGAAGGAAACTGACACGTATTACTGACTTGATCATAAGAGTAGAGTCCATAATTTATAATATCACAAGTAGGGATCTCATACTAAGCATGGTTATCAACAATGTATTGCATAGAAAGGATTTCATATCATATGGAAGTACTTGCACAATCTTAATATCATGTTCATTGCATAATCATATTGGTAACACATACCAATAGCATGGAAGTTCATGTGGATTGCATGGTTATCATACATCTTGTTCATAAGTAGGATTTGCAAGTAAACATAGCATAATCTCATAAAAATAGTTCATGAGTATTCCAACAACATTTACAAGGCACATTAACAACATAGAAGTCATTGGGATGTAAGGGCATATCATGAATCCTTCACTTAGTCACAATTTAGATATATTGTATGATTTCTAGTTTCTTAGGCATTTTATCAAACACCTTACATGCACATATTAATCATAGGTGAAATCATCAAATTATACATTATGAACAACCAAATTTACATGTTTCTAACTCATATGATATCATGAAATTCAAAAAAACATATAAAGATTCCATTTTGGGAATCACCCAATATCAAAAACATGATCATCAACACCCAACAATATAGAAATCATACTTTATAATGAAAAATAGGGTTTTTGAGCTTTATGGATGAAAGGGATCCATAAATCAACTCACGTAATCCTTAGAAGGAAGATTCTTGATGTTTGTTGGAGGAATTTCCTTGAAATCAGATCTTCAAGCTTAGTTACGCAACCCTAGTTGTTTTTCTCTTTTAGTGCTCTTGGATGATGAGCTTTGAGATGATAATAGGGTTGTAATATGTTTAGAAGCTATATATTTCATAGGGTTAAGTTTAGGGACATATAAGGAGTGTTAAAAGACTTAATTACCCTTAAAATAACTCAAAACA
>NC_061115.1:55159259-55299729 GCF_002878395.1 Capsicum annuum
TCTAAAATTTGGTGGGTATAAATCAGCCAAAATACTATATTAACATCAAGTTATACTTGTTCAAAGATGACCCTTGCAAAATCGAACACTAAAACTTGATGGATTCAGAAACTCTTAGCTTGTATTACCTTAAGTGACTCATATGAACGTGCTTAATGCATCATAAGCTATCCTATCACCAGGATATTCATTGTAAGTCATGTACTCAAGTATGAATCATATGATAGGAGATTTCATACATAGAAATACTCATTCACTTCCCAGCTTAGAAACATGCGGGGTATTACATTACATCTCACTTTTAGAGGTCACTTCAAAATGTTTGGGGACCAAGGCGAGTCTTAGTAAAGCTCTCTATTTGTATTTAGATGGGTAAGAAGAAAGGACTATTCTAATGTTGAAGGACATGTTTCATTTTTGTGTGATTGACTATGGTGGTAGTTGGGTTGATAATTTACCCCTTGTGTAGTTTGCCTATAATAATAGCTACCACTCTAGCACTGGTATGAATCCATTTGAAGCATTGTATTGTAGGTGGTGTAGGTCTCCTATTAGGTGGTTCACGGTTGGTGAGGAGGAGATGTTTGTCCTGGATTTGTTTCACTAAGCCACGGAGAAGGTGAAGGTAATTTGAGATAGACTTAAGGCTACCCAAAGTCTCCAAAAGTCCTATGCATATATGAAGTAACGAGAGTTAGAGTGTGAAGTTAGGGATTAGATGTTCCTAAAGATGTCTTCCATGAAGAGAGTGATGCAGTTTAGGAAGAAAGAGAAATATAGTCCCCCATATGTTGGTCCATACTTGGTTTTGAAAAGAATTGGTAATGTTGCATATGAGTTAGAGTTTCCTTTTAGTTTGAGCTCCATCTATCTCGTGTTCCACATTTCCAAGTTGAGGAAGTGTTTGGGTGATCCATGTAAAATTATACCTATCAAGGATATGGGTATTTAGGATTCCTTATCTTATGAGGAGGTTCGGTTAAGATCTTGGATCTGCAGGTTCATTGGTAATGAACCAAGGATGTAGCTTTAGTCAAGGTTCATTGGAGGAACCACAAGGTTGAAAAATATACTTGGAAAGCGAAAGAGGACATAAAGTCCAAGTGTCCATTCCTATTTTCTTCTCCAAAAATTTGTGCGGAAGGTATGTGTTCTTCATCACATCTTTGTTTTCTAACTTAGTTAAATAAAAGGTTGATTTCTTTACATCTTTGTTTTCTAATTTGGTTAAAGTTGGAGTATGGGGTATTTAGGATTTAAATCATGCTATTCATGCCTTGTCCCATCATTCACGGACGAATAATCCAAGCAGGGGAGAATTGAAACACCCTGGTTTTTTATCCTTAGAGATTTCTAGAGTTTTAAATTCCTTGGATATCATATGACTTAGGCTTACTAGTCGTATGATATGGGTACGGTTTAGGGAGTCTTGGTCAAATGATAATCAGTATGATCTAGGTTGCATTCTGCCCAAGATACGAGTAGGTATCATACTAGTTTTATGATAATGGTAAGAGATAGGTTATGGACTCATATGATTCTCAGTTTGTCAAGACCTTGGTAAGCTACCTAGGGTAGAATTTATGGGTACCAATCGCATGATTGGATACGAGTTGGCCCTTGTGGTTGTATGTTAGACAGAGTTGGAGTCTAAGTTACTGCCTAGGTTATGAGTAGTGGGTACCACTCGTATGTTATGGGTACTATTTGGGTGGTATGGTCATACCTTTTTTTGGTCATTTTACAGCTTATAAGCTGAGGACATTTTCCCACCCCAAAAACTTTTAAGACCCACGTTCTATAACTTTAATTAGTCCCTCATTCTTCACTTTAAGAGATTAAAAAACTCTCAAATCTCTCTGAAGGATCTTGGTGCAAGAAAGTCTAGGGTTTCTCCAATACAATCAATTCTAGGCTTACAAGAGTGGTTTATCTCTGTACACTTTGGTATCTAAGGCATGTTACTCCTCCCTCATTGTTAGTTCAACTAAATTCATGTTTTCATGAGTGGTTTTCATGATTTAAGTATGGGTATTGTTTGGTTTTGAATTATATTTTGAGGGTTTGATTATTAATGGTTGGATAATTTTTTCCCATGATTTACTTATGGTTTTACATGTTTTAACTATGGTTTAAACATGTGGTTTAATGGGAATGGTCAATTGATGCTTGGTTTAGGTTTTGGAAACTATATTCCCTTAACATGTTTGATAAAAGCTAATGAGAATAATTTTGCCACATAGTTTCACCTTTATTGAAACCCTTGCATTGTATAATTTGGTAATGGAATTTAAATTGGATTAAATGGTTTAACATATATTGAAAAGGCCTTGGTGGCCATAGTTTTGGTTTAATTGAAAATCATGTGGGATAGTGTAACACCCTACATTTTCGGACTAGAATTCAAACTGTTGTTATGAAGTATGCAGACCAGAAACCAATGATTTTATGTCTATATACGTGTGATGATCAATTCTATAGTGTGAAAATGTCTTTAAATATCAGTCGAGGTCACAAAATTCTTCAAACTCAAAGGACGAGTTGAGAACACTTCTATTGATTAAGTTTTAGTGAATGATTCATCTTAGGTCAACTTTAAATGACTATTACTTCTTGTACATAATTATTTACGTGTCCTACCTCATATTAAATTAAAGATATTTGAATCTTCTTCCCAACGCATTAGATTTCACCTTAATCCGATGTTAGAGAAAAAAGTTATACTCATTTTACTTCAACATGTCCGTCTATCAACAAAGTGACGACCAGAGCTGATAAGCCGTCAACTAAGTGATGAATTATCAGCCAAGTCATCATCCAAAACCATTGAGCCATCAGTTTCAGCATCCAAGTGACAACCTATGTTGATAGGCCGTCAACCAAGTGATGACCTATCACCTAAGTCGTCACCCTTAAAATTCAGCAATTCTCATTCAGTTTTGGAGGGGTATTTTGGTATTTTCCCTCACCTCCCACGACTTAAATAATGCATTAAACCATATTAAGTGATAAAATATCAGTTTCTCATCACTCGTAATCCTCTCCACTCTCAAGAATAAGAAAATTAGAGTTTCCTCTATAGATCATTTCCCAAGAACAAGATTCAAGCCCTTCTTCAAGAAAACAAAGAAATTATAATTCCCAATCCAAGAACGCTCAAGAAAAGTCAATTCTCTTTCAAGATTATAGCCCCAAGGTATGTTAGGCGTTCATCCATGGGCCCTTTTCACCCATGAAGTCCAAGAATCCATTTTTAATGTTTTAAATCATGAAATTACATGTTTATAATGATTTATCTCCATGAAGCTTTTATGAATTTTGTTTATACATGATGTTTACAATATATTTACATTGAAAGCAGCCCTTATTACATATTTTATGAATTATGTCCATGAACTTATATGAATTTCAAATCTTTATCATGTTTCTGTGAAACCGTTGGTGATATTATACCCTACATGTTTAAATGGTGTTGTTTGTTGAACTTAAACCCTAATTGGTGATCTTAGAAGAGAAATCATGCTATTTCTATAAGTTTTAAAAGTATTCCCATGCTTATTTTAAACCATGAATGGAAAGTCTTTGATGAAATGCCTAAATGATTGGGTTTTGAACAATGACTACTTATTACATGTTTACAAGTTATGATTTTGGTATTTGTTTTCAAGTAGAATGCATTATAGTATGTTTTAAAAATTGTGGTTTCCATATCATGTTCATGAGAATTTGAAATAAATTCTCAGTTTATGATTTTGTCATGTGATCGTGCTATCTCATCATATCTAGAAATATCCTCATGTTAAAGTCTTGTTCCCTATGTATTTGATGAAATGCTTAAGTGAATAATTATGAACAATAATTTTGTTCCATGGTTTCAAAACTTTTATGCAACCCTATAGTTATTGTTATCAAGTCCTGGGGGTCATGAATACCCAAAACTCAGCTATTTATAGAATTTCAGTAGTTACAGAATAGTTTAGGTAAACCATGAGCATATTCAGCTAGTTAGTCATCATGATCAGTTACTTGTGTAGTTAATCTTAGCTTAATCTTGTAATCAGTGTTAGTTTAGTTGGGAGTAGGATTCAGCATCGAGAGAGCCTAGGGATGGAGGCTCACCCGTTAGTTAGGACTGGGTCCTTAGAAATAATCCCTAAGTTCTAAAACTACGTAGCCAGAATAGGTTATGAGATGGCACCCACTAGTTTAGGACTGACACTCTTAGGGATCACCCGATAGTTAGGAATGAACTCAGGGGTCACCCGCTAGATTAAGACTGACTCCACAGTCATTATTAGTAATCATGGCATGGTACTAGTACCCTTCCAACTGGGGTCATAGGTTGGACCCCGATCAGCTCAAACTGGGGCATGTTGGTTAGATGATACCTGCCACAGTTTCAATTTCAGTAATCAATTCAGACATTAGTTTTAGTTTTGCTTAACCCAAGAATAGAAATATCAGTTATTCAGTTATCAGATTTTAGTATTTCATTTTATAGAATATATTTAAAACATATTTATGCTTGGTCATGCATTCTCAGTATTTATAGATTTTATGCATTATATTGAGTACTTCATGCTATTCATTCAATTAGTTAATTACTCCTGTATATAAAACCATGGATATAAGCCTACCTTATTTAGAATACCAGTATATTAAAAGTACAGATTGCATACTCATTTCTTATGCTATGATGTCTTATATCATAGGTTCGGACGCTTGGATTCCCAATCGCAGTTAGACTTTCCAGTGAATCAGTAGCAGTAGCCATGGTGAGTCCTCATCCTTCGAGGATGAGTTACCTTATATTCATCTATATGAGTATTTCACCTATTTTGTCAGTTGGAGTTAGTTGGGGGCTTGTCCCATCAACTCCACAGTCAGATAGTTTATAGGTTTTCAAACTAGTACAGGCAGTCAGTCAGTTTTCAGTTGTTATTATTAGCCATTTTATCAATAATGCCAGTATTGTTTTACAGACATAATCATAACTATTATTTAAAATCTTATGGTATTTTTAGTTAAATTCTTCATATGACTTCTATCATCAGTATATCATTCAGTGCTCACAGCAGGTACCAGCTCATGGGTTAGCTTGTGGTCCCTCAGGACTGTAAGCACTGTATGGCGCCCAAGGTATATTTTCGTGGAATTACAGACTTTGTATTTTAAAGTGTCCTAGGGTGTTAGAAAGTCGATTCAAGTAGATTCTTGTGCATGTGTATGAAGCACACCACACTTATGGACAATAGGCTACAAGACGTATTAGGAAAAGTTTCCCTTTTTTCATTTCTCAGATTGTGCTATAGAAAGGTTTTCTAAGAAATATTTGTTGATTCTTATCATAATCTCCTCATGTTAACTCTACCTTACTTTTAAGGTAACAGAATCAGTAAAGCATAAATTCCTACAGATATAGCTTTCTCAGACAGTCCCCGCAGATAGTTGTGGGATTACATGTAGGCTTGAGAGTGTTCCATTTAGTGCTTTTCAGTTTTGAAGTTTGAAATATTTCATTCATGTTCATGAGAATCGTGCACTAATCCAAAGCCAGATGTTCCCTCAGATCCCTACTTAGAATCCTATGATAGCATATAACCTAGAGTTAGAAGCATGAACCCTGGAGTTTAGCAGTAGTAGAGCGGGGATAGTGTTATTTGAATTTAGTAAATTTTGTATTTTTGCAGTTAGTTGTATGAAAAGGTGAATCAGTAGGCTTTAAATAGTGTATGCAAGAATTTAAGTTTGGTGATTCAAAATTATATGTTGTTGATGTTAGTATAGTGATAATTCTTATGGTGCGAGAAAAATATAAGTTTTAGAGATGTGATATTTGTAGATTATGATGAAAGTAGTATGGTTTACAGTTTTGGGGATATCCAGGACATGTGCTAAAGTATTAAGTTTGAATCTTTGATGACTGAGCTAATAGAAAGAAGAGTTGAGAATTCTAATTTAGTCGGTATTTAAGTTTTTATGTGATGATTATTGGGGCTGTAGAAAGTTAAGAGTGTATCTCAGAAGGAAGTATTAGAAATGGGTCTTACACTTCAGGTGCATTCCTTTAGGGGAATTTATCATTTATTGGTATTATTACCCTAGATTATAGAGTAAAGTGGTGGCAGTTAAGTTTAAACTTTGTTAAGTAGTTCACAAACTTATAACGATTACTTTAAGCTAAGGGGGAGATAATAGAACAAGTAACCAAGGCAGTCTCTCAAATTATAGTAGTGATGCCAGTGTATTGTAGAACATCAGTAGGGGGAAGGTGATCGACCCATTCTTATCTCAGTGCAGAGTTTTGTACTTCCGTTATCATGATACCTACTTAAGCTTTATATGTTAGCTCCAAAATCATAGTTTACATTTTTGGACATCATAAAGAATCATGTGTGCTTCCAGTTTTTATTGTAATGAGTCCTAGTTTTCTTAGATATACGAATCATATTCCATGAAACTTATGAAATCCAACTCAGGTCATGCAACTCTGACTCATGTATTTATGCTTTATAGTATGTTCAATTCCAGTAATCATGCTACGCATATAATGATCAACAAAATTTAGATTTATATCATGATATCCTGGGATTAGTCCTCTTTGGTAAATACAGTTTAGTTCATGCATCATGTTTGAAATTCCAGATAATCAGTTATGATTCAGTTTGTATGTGACTCGTGCATCATCTCAGTTTTCCCTCAGTAGTTCAAACAAGTCAATATCTTTCGGGGGACATAATATCCCAAGGGGAGATGTACTATAAAACCTGAGCTTTCATGTCCTAAACCTTCCATATTCTCCTCACGTAACAAGATCCAGCTTAAAGTAATGGGTACTCATAAGTTGACCTTTTCGTCTCTATTTCAGCCTTATAACTATTCTTTATGTCATTCCGTGCATTCATGAACCAGTTCATGCACATGTCATATTTCAGGCTCAGTTAGGTAATTATGTTTTCATCATGTATATTCAGCATGTAACCTCAATTCCTCAGTTTTCTCAGTTTAACCTGCCACATTAGAGGATGAATGTTCCCAAGAGGGAGATATTGTAACACCCTATATTTTTGGGCTAGAATTTAAACTGTTATTATAAAGTATGCAGATTGAAACCTAATGATTTTATATCTATATATATGTGATGATCAATTCCATAGTGTGAAAATGTTCTTATATATCGATCGAGGTCATAAAAATCTTCAAACTCAAAGACGAGTTGACAACACTTCTATTGATTAAGTTTTAGTGAATGATTCAGCTTGGGTTAAATTTAAAGGACCGTTACTCCTTGTACATAATGATTTATGTGTCCTACCTTATATAAAATGAAAGATCTTTGAATCTTCTTTCCAACTCATTTGATTTCACCTTAATCCGATGTTAGAGAAAAAAGTTATACTCATTTTACTTTAGCATGTCAGTCTGTCAACAAAGTGACGACCTGAGCTGACAAGCCGTCAACTAAGTGATGACTTATCAGCCAAGTCGTCATCCCAAACCAGTGAGACATCAGTTTTATCCTCCAAGTGATGACCTAAGTTGATAGGCCATCAACTAAGTGCCGACCTATCAGCCCAAGTCGTTACCCATAAACTTCAGCAATTTCCATTCAGTTTTGGTGGAGTATTTTGGTCTTCACCCTCACCTCCCACGACTTAAATCGTGCATTAAACCCTATTGAGTCCTAAAATATCAGTTTCTCATCACTCATAATCCTCTCCACTCTCAAGAACAAGAAAATTAGGGTTTCCTCTCAAGATCATCTCCCAAGAACAAGATTCAAGCCCTTCTTCAAGAAAACCAAGGAATTATAATTTCCAATCCAAGAACGTTCAAGAAAAATCAATTCTCTTTCAATATTAAAGATCTAAGGTATGTTAGATGTACATCCATGGGTTATTTTTACCCATGGATTCCAAGAATCCATCTTCTATGTTTTAAATCATGAAATTACATGTTTGTAATGATTTATCTCCATGAAGCTTTTATGAATTTTGATTATACATGATTTTTACAATCTATTTTCATTTAAAGCAACCCTTATTATGTATTTTATGAATTATGTCCATGAACTTACATAAAATTTGGAGCTTTATCATGTTTTCATGAAATTGTTGGTGATATTAAACATTACATGTTTAAATGGTGTTATTTGTTGAACTTAAACCCTACTTGGTGATCTTAGAAGTGAAATAATGCTATTTCTACAAGTTTTAAAATTATTCCCACTTAGTTTAAATCATGAATGTCAAGCGTTTGATGAAATGCCTAAATTATTTAGTTTTGAACAATGACTACTTATATTATATGTTTACAAGTTATGATTTTGGAATTTGTTTTCAAGTGGAATGTATTATAGTATGTTTTACATATTGTGGTTTCCATATCATGTTCATGAGAATTCGAAATAATTTCTTAGTTTATGATTTTTTCATGTGATCGTGCTTTCTTATCATGCCTAAAAATATCCTCATGTTAAAGTCTTGTTCCCCATGTATTTGATGAAATGCTTAAGTGAATAATTGTGAACAATAATTTCTTTTCATGGTTTCAAAGCTTTCATATGACCCTGTTGTTATTGTTATCGAGTCCTGGGGGTTACGAATACTTGAAAACTTAGTTGTTTACAGAATTTTAGTAGTTACTGAATAATTTAGGTAAAGCATGAGCATACTGAGCCAGTTAGCCAACATGATCAGTTATTTGTCCAGTTAAGCTTAGATCAATCCCGCAATAAGTGTTAGTTTAATTGGGAGTAGGATTCAGCACAGAGCGAACCTAGGGATGGGGGATCACCCGTTAGTTAGGACTAGGTCTTTAAAATCAATCCCTAAGTTCCAGAACTACATTTACAGCGTAGGTTATGAGATATCTCCCATTAGTTTAGGACTGACACTCTTAGCGATCATCTGTTAGTTAAGACTGATCTCAGGGGTCACCTGCTAGATTAGGATTAAATCCACAACCATTGTTACTACCCATGGCACGGTTCTAGCACCCTTTCATCTATTTAGTCAGTCGGAGTTTGTTGGGGGCTTGTCCCATCAACTCTACAGTCAGATAGTTTTGTGGCTTTCAGATTAGTACAGGCAGTCAGTCAGTTTTCAATTGTTATTATCAGCTATTTTATCAGTAATGTTATTATTGCTTTACAAACATAATCAGAACTATGATTTAAAATCTTATGGCATTTTTCAATTAAATTCCATCTGTGACTTATCATCAGTGTTAGCCTGTGGTCCCTCGGGACTATAAGCACCGTGTGGTACCTAGGGTATACTCTCTGGGTATTACAGAAAGATAGGAATCCCTAAAGTGTTGGAAAATGACATTTCTTGCAAGCTATAGTAGGTATGACGATAACACTTTATAAAGCCTTAGTAAATAACTTCTAGAATTGGTTAGTTGGTTATGTGCTAATTGTTTTAATTAGGCAATAAAATAGGGAGGTGATAGTTTACCATAAAGGTGTGAGTCCGATGGATAGACACTGGAATCTTATGTTTGTTTACATGAGGGATGGTTGTGGTGACCTTATACTTGTCGGGTACATGGGAATCCCCTAAGCTTATACTTGTATATACGTATCATGGAGGGCAAATGGTACATGGGAATCCCTGTTTCCTATGATATCTCTTGTTCATATAGCTACACGCACTAGGGGCCGCTCGTTCAGGGGGTAACACTGGACTCATATAGCCCATGGATGGATAATAACGTTAGAGCTACACAAATCTTGATTAAAGGTTTTAAAGGCATGCTAAACACAGTTCCCATTCACGACATGGATTATATATATTTATGGATGGGTGGATGTGATTGCATATAGTTATTTACTTGGTTTTAAATGTTGGTATTATTTTATCCTTACTCCTGATTACATGCTAGCGTTCACCCATTAACCCATCTCCGGGTGCTGTACGCCCACGCGATGTAGGAACCGACCATACCCCTCCTCCTACTTAATAGCTTGATTTTGAGGATAGCTTTATGTCGGATTAAATTGGTGAGCTTCCATACTTCGAAATGCTTCATTTCATGTTATTAACTTCTCTACATACTTTCATTATTTCTTAGACATTGATTTTTGGCACTGGTCGGGGGAATTTCTCAACCAGATGTTGTTTTAATTTTGAATAGAGGCTTTGTGAGACTATTTTAGGTTCGCACGGGCGGTGTTGGTATTAGTATCAGTTTTGGCATTGGTATTGGTATTAGGGCTGACACCGTTTGAATTTACTTGATTTATGATTGTTCCATCTTGTTATGGTACATAATCAGAATTCATCATATATCACGCGTCAGGTGGTTATGGTTGGGTATTGGGGCTGGTCTCTGATCCCGATTGGGTTTGATGCACCTGACACGACTAGGCTCTGGTTTGGGTCGTGTCATTATAAGACATGGGTTTCAAGTTGGGTAAGAGGAGTAATGTCTAGAATGCCCTCAACATAAAAGCTGAAAATATGTCGCATTTGATGACGATTCAGCCCCTTGACTCATAACCACATCTTACGACTCGTCACCACGAGTCCTAACCAAGGCATTACCACCAAGGTACCCTACACTATTATCTTTACAGCTCAATGGAAGCACCTGCAATGGGACCCTATGACTCGAAGGTTCCAGTCGTAGTCAACATAAAACCCAATTTGGGACTTACACTAGACACTCTACGACTACACCTATCGAATCATAACATATCCTTATGGCTTTTAGTATCCACATGTACTAAGAGTAGAATCAAGCCACAAAGTTACTAGTTAGGTTATGACTCATCTCAATGACTTGTTAGGACACCCTATGACTCATAGGGTCCAATCGTAACCAAGGCAATGAAATCAAAGCTTAGAAAATTTTCAAGGGCCAAAAACTGGGTGTTTCAATTGCACTTACTACTTTTGGTAACTACTTGAGTACAGCATAATACCAGGGTTCTCCTATGATTTTACATAAATTGTGAATAAGAAATGTCGTTGCCTCAAACACCATATTAATTTGAAAGGTCTTACGAATTGACTTTTGGTATATTTTATGGTGGCCAACGATTCATGAAATGTAAGAGATGCAACAGTACATGAAATATGGCTTATGGAACTTGTCAGTCTTGGTATAATAATACCAAATTAGACAAATGTCATTACAGACTAAGGCCATTTTTTAAGACAAATACCTGCTTTAAATGGCTAAGATATGGAATTAAAGAGAGTTAGGTGTCTAATCGAGAAGTCATGGGTTCGAAAGGCCCACAATCTATTATCGTGTTTTGCCGATGCGGTGTTGATCCTGTCTTAAAATATGAATGATAATCATGTATTTGCTATATGTTTGGGTATACTAGACCAGACACTTCAATCCTTGTAGCAAACTCAGATTAGAGGCGTGACGGACGAGTCAATATTGAACCCTTCATAGCATGTGCGTATTCTTAGACCATGTTGGATAAGCCACCTAGATAAGAACTAAATAACATCACAATGTAGTTTTAGAAAGAAATTTTATATTCAAATCCATGTTTTCAGATTAATATGATATTATGTGACCCAATATTATGATTCTTACAATGTTTTCACGGCTAATGCTATTTTTTGAGTTATTTTATTTGGTCATTCAACATGTCAATATACTTCATGTATTGACCATCCCCGAGCAGCTGGATTGTCTCATTAAGTAGCTTCTGAGGCTCAATCCCACAGTCTAGTGCAATAGTAGATTTCCTTCCAAAATACAAAGTTGGTGAGCCCTCCATTTCTCCTAAAGGAACTTATTTATATTTTTAGTTTCTTTTAGTTCATGATCCGGCCATGGGTCTTGTCCCGATCTAGAAAGTTATTCATTAAGTAGAGGCTTTGTAGTAAGAATTTGATTAGTGTTTCTTATCACTTGAATTCAAATTTTGATTACTAAATTTCCTGAACTTTATTATAACTTTCACTTAACATGGGAATTATGCTTATGTTAGTATGCTAAGGGGTATTTTGGGCCTTTGTGGTTCGAAATATCCATTGCGATTAGGGTGTTGACTCGGATCGTCACACTATGACCCCCAGCTTAGGATAAGAAGTACATCGACAAAATACAAAAGAGATATTGGGTATATAATTAAGCAGACCTCTTTGGGTAAACTACATCAATAACCCTCATAGTGAGTGGTTTTGCTTTTTCATCCTCTATAAGAAATGTCCTACAAAGCTAGCATTTCTTCATTTTTATGTATAGGACTTTTACATATTTTCCTTACAATACCTCAAATAATTGTAAACAACTCTCCATGCTTATTAATATTTCAACTGCTATATTTTTTTTAATTTTACTTTAATTTTTATTTTTATTTTCTATTTTCTTATAGTTTTTTCAACCTTTAACTTTTTTTTACTTTTTACCTCTCAAATTCTATTTTGTTTTCTCTTTTTATGTTTACCTTTTGTTTTTTTCTTAAAAAAAAAATCTCAACCTTTATTTATTTATTTATTTATTTCATTATTTTTTTCCTCAATATTTTTTTCTTTTCATTGTTTTCGTTTCTCTATCAACTTTCATCTTTTCACTTTTTTCTTTGATTTTTTTTTTAAAATGTTGTTTCTTCATTTTTACTTTCTCCTAAACTTCTATTATTCTTATTTATTTTTAATTTTATTTTCTTTTCTTTGATTTCTTTCAAAAAATAAGTTACATCCAATGGAAAAGAGTTGACGCTACTATATTGTGTCTTGATTTATGAGATGCTCTATAAATCTTTCCGTAGAGGAAAGACTTAACCCAAGAACTTTTAAACAACAAGTTACATCCCACGGACAAGATTTGACACTACCACATTGTGTTTTAATTCATAAGAGGTTCTATAACTATTGTCTAATAGGCAAGACATAGCCCAAAGACTTTCAAACAACAAGTTACGTCTCATGGATAAGATTTGACACTACCACATTATATTTTTATTTATGAGATATTCTATAACTTTGATCTTAGAGGCAAGTATTAGCCCATGAACTTAAAAATAATAAGTTACATCCCATGGATATGAGTTGGCACTGCCACATTATGTATTGATTAATGAGATGTTCTAAGTCTTAGAGGCAAGACTTTGCTAAAGGATTTTCAAACAACAAGTTACGCCTTATGGGAAAGACTTGACACTACCAAATTGTGTCTTCATTTATGAAATGTCCTATAATTCTTGCCTTAGAGGCAAGACTTAGCTCAAAGGTCTTTCAAACAACAAGTTGCGCCCCATAGACAAGAACTAACACCTTTAATTTTTGAGATGCTCTATAAATTTTACCTTAGAGGCAAGACTTAGCCTAAGGTCTTTCAAACAACAATTATTCTTCATGGGCAAGAGTTGACACTACCATATTGTGTCTTGATTTATAAGATGCTCTATAACTCTTGTCTTAAAGGCATGACTTAGCCCAGGGACTTTCAAACATGAAGTTACGCCTCATTGGCAAGAGTTGAGACTACTGCATTGTGCCTTGATTTATGAGATGTACTATAACTCTGGTCTTAGGAGCAAGAATTGACCCAAGGACTTTTAAACAAGAAGTTACACCCCATGGGCAAGAATGGACCCCAACACAATTTATCTTGAATTATGAGATGTTCTATAAATCATGTATTAGAGGCAAAACTTAGCTCAAAAAATTTTAAAAAACAAGTTACGCCTTATAGGCAAAACTTGACACTTCCACATTGTGTCTTTATTTATGAAATGTTTTATAATTCTTGCCTTAGAGGCAAGACTTAGCTTAAAAGACTTTCAAAAATAAGTCACACCCTTAAATTCTCTTTAATGTCAAAAACAGAAGATCCTCTTTGTAGATTATCCGACTTTCTATTAATTGGCAAAATATAATAAAAGTTGAGAAAAGAGAAAAAAAGAGAAAAATAATAAAGATTGAGAAAAAATAAGAAAAAATAAATATTAATAAAAAAATAAAAAGGTGAAGAGTAAAAAAAAAAAGTGAGAAAAACAAGAACTAGAAGAAAAAAATAAAAATAAAGTTTGAGAAAAAATTTAAAAAGAAGAAAAAAAATGAGAAATGATACAAATAAAAAATAAAATTAAAATAAAGGTTGACATAAATGAATTAAAACAAGAAAAAAGAAGGAGAAACAAAAAATAAATGAAAAAAATAGAAGTTGAGAGACAAATTTTCATGTAAAATGTAAAATATTTGAGTTGTAGATGGACAAAAATATACTTGTTCTATACATAAAATGAAAGAAAGACTAGTCTTAAACAAATAATAAAATCACCCACTATGGGATCATCCCATGTAATTTCATGGACTTTTCACCCTATTTACACATTTTAAGGTTGTGCTGATCTTGAACTAAAGCAGATAATATTACTAGCGGGCAGAACTATTAGACCTTGAATGATTTATTTTATTATTTTGTAATTATAAAAACTGACCTCCTAAGGCTAGAATTATCCAAAAAAATATTTTTTTAAAAAAAATATAGACCTTGTATGGTCAGAAATTTTTGACTTTTCAAGGTCAAATGTTTTTCCAACAAGCACTTTTCCAACCAATGATTTTAGAGTGTTTTGTCAAATTGAATAGAATGGCAAATAACAACAAAATTAATTTAGAAATGACTTTTTATTTTTATAAATATTTATTTTACATGGTTTGAAACTAAAGAAGCTTGGGGGTTTGGGCTACAGGTGACAAAAGATTTTAAAATGAGGTGTAGGTATGAGGTGTAGGTGACACAAGTCTTAATTATTAAGTGGAGGTGACAATTACTTTATTATGGATTAAGAAAGTTGGGGAAGTTTTAAAATAACCCACAAGTTTTTAAATTTATACTTTAATCCAAATATTAGCCTATATAATGGAAAATGGAGGAAAAAAAGGCACCTTTCTCTCTCTACTCACCCATTGTTGTTTTCTCTCTCTTTGCAATTTTTGTTGGTAATTGTTGCTGCTACTTTATTCATCATCTTCAAATTTATTATCATCATCTTCTACTTCATTATCATCTTCATCTTGTTCTTGTTGACCATTTTTTTTTGTTGTTGTTACCGCTACTGTTGCTATTTGACCAATTTCTTAGGTCAAATTTTGTTTCTAACATCACTTTCCACTTTGACACTACTTCATAGGAGACTTTGGTAAGTCAAATTATGATTTTTAGTTGAATTTGTCATTTGGGTAACTTCTATTGTATTGTTGTTTTCCAACAATGGATAGAACCCAATTATGAATCTAACATAAAATCCATCTGTTTAAACAGATAATAATCTGTTGCGACAGATGAGACATCTGTTTCAATAGAAGACTGATATTTTGGATTTATGTTTAAACAGATGGTTCATCTATTGCAACATTTGACATGTATATTGCAACAGATTAGTTACCTGTTGCAATAGAACCTGAACACGATTCCAACATAGGTTACAACAGATTAATAACCTGTTGCAACGGGTAAGTCATCTGTCGCAGCAGGTTAATTATTTGTTGCAACTGTCACTCATATGTTGGAATCAACTTCAAAGGTGATTTAGTTATAACATAAATTCCAAAAGGCAATTCATCTATTGCAACAGATATTCAGACCCATAACATGAATCCCAACAGGTAAGAATCTGTTGTGACTCATCACTTACCTGTTGCAACAGATAACATATCTGTTGGGATTCATTCACGACACTATGAAATCAATATCAAATTTTTTTAACAAATGACTTTATTTAGGTATAATTAATGAAGGGATTAATAACAATAGGGGTGGATTTTCATGGTCAATGTGTCGAGAAGAGCAATAGATATGTATGGCGTTGGAAGGAGGGTGAAATGCTAGAGACGATAGCTATGCCAGTCCAAAGTGATATTTTGTATGATGATTTTGTGAACTTAATCATCATCTTTTGTGGATTGAATTGTCAACCGGAAGAATTAACCATCAGCTACATACACAGCTACTTTGAAAATCAGAGGGTACTGCCTTTCAAGATAACCGATCAGGTTCTGTTGCGTTCTTATCTAAGTAATTCAATTAGGCCGGTGTTAAGGGTGTACATGGTTGAAAAGATGAGAGAGAATGAGAACCAGAATGTAGAAGAAAAAGAAAAAAAAAGAATACTTCTTTGATGATAGGTTGGATGATCTAGACATGAATATTCCAGATGATGATAGAACACCTACGCCTGTTGATGCGACCAATACGATGTTCAGTTCTTCTCAATCGACACAATCTAGAAATCTTCAAGACGACGGGACCGACTTTTTTATTAGAACGTCATTCAAGGACAAAAATGAACTATCTAACACTTTTTTTATTTCTTTCTTGAAAAAAGATTTTAGAATAAAGAAGGTGATTTTTATTTCTTGCTTGAAAAAAGATTTTAGAATAAATAAGATGATTAATTCGAGCAGTGTCTTTTACTTCAAATGTGCTAATTCGAACTGCAAGTGGTGGTTGAGAGTGGTGAAGTACGCAAGTTCTGACAAATTCGTCATATAGAAACATGAAAAACATCACACATGTGGTTCGGAGAACATCTCATGCCAAAATCCTCACACCACAACAAAGGTCCTTGGTGAATATTTCAGGAGTAGTTTCCTTGATGGAAAAGGCCTTTCAATAAGGCTTATGGCCAATCAACTCCTTACGAATTTGGGTGTACTAGTTAGTTATTGAAAGTTATATACAGCCATGGGGATTGCCAAGGACCTAGTTCGGGGGACACTTGAGAATGGGCATGAAGTCTTGGATGCTTACCATTACATGATTGAGTCCACAAATCCCAAAAGTAAGACGGCATTGCATCTGGATAAAAACGAAAGGTTCAAGTACTTTTTTGTATCCTATAGTGCTTGGA
The DNA here is from genome assembly GCF_002878395.1 of Capsicum annuum. Classification (NCBI taxonomy): domain Eukaryota; kingdom Viridiplantae; phylum Streptophyta; class Magnoliopsida; order Solanales; family Solanaceae; genus Capsicum; species Capsicum annuum. The sequence continues at coordinate 55,176,094 of NC_061115.1, forward strand.
TTCAAGGTTTTTGACATTTGAGAAAGGCATAGCCGTCGATGGTACCTTCTTGAGGAGCAGGTATAATGGAGTTTTGCTAGTGGATGTAGCACAGGATGCGGAGAATCACATCTTTCCTATCACTTTTTCTGTAGCGGACAAGGAATGTGATGCCTCTTATGGATTTTTTTTTGAACAACTCCGATGCTGCGTCGAAGATACCAAAGATTTGTGTTTTGTATCGGATAGGCATCCAATTATTCCAAAGATGGCTTCACTTTTCTTCACTTTAGCTTACTTTGGTTGTTTCATCAGGCATCTTGGAGAGAATATTCAAAACAACTATCACAACGAAAGGGTCGTAACCCTTTTTTATAGAGCAGCTAAAGCATATAGTAGAGAGGGGTTTCTAGACCATTTCAATAAAATAGCGGATGTGAATTTCAAGGTAGCAGAATTTCTTACATGTGTTGGTTTTGAGAGATAGAGCCGGGCATTCTATCTAGCAAATAGGTATATTCTTATGAATTTAATGTCTTGTTTGATTTACAAGTTTAGTTTGATGTCATACTAAGTGATTATTTTCTATAGGTACAATATTATGACATCAAACATAGCTGAATCGGTGAATTCATTGTTTGGCAATGAAAGAGAATTTACCATCAAGGCTATGTTTGAAAAGATAAGCGAGAAATATAGCAATTTTTTTAACGAAAGGCATGTGCAGTTCAAGTGCCCAGAAAAAAAAACACGATTTGTTCTCAAAATCGAAAAGAAAATATCAACGAACATCAGTTTTGGGAATAGGTCATTCTCTCATAAAATAGAAGATTACAAATTCTGTATCACCGGTCATGGTGATGTTGCCATGGTTGATCTTCAAACAAGATCTTGTACATGTAGAGTTTTTGACTTAGACAAAATATCATGCCCATAAACTATGGAAGCCCTTCGCGCTCAATGCGGCCATAAATATGAACCTGAAGTTTACGAGCATTCCTCTCAATATTATTTGGTGAAAAAAATATGAAATAGCATATAGTGGGCATATTACTTCGGTGCCTCCTGAAGAATCTTAGGTTGTTCATACCTCCTCCATATATTGACTTGAGCACTCTCAAATCATGAAGAAAGCCATATAAAAGGAGGCGTAGAGTTGGAGAATCATTTCATCAAGAAAAAACAAGTGCTCCATATGTAAGTGCACTGGCCACAGAAGAACTATATGCTCGAATCATAATCCACCACGATCGTTGTAATTGCAGAAACTTGTGTTGTTGTTTATTTGTTTGTTGTGGACTATTATATATTTATCTCATTGTTGTGAACCTAATGTTATCATTTATTATATATAAAATATTATTTTTTTAAATAAATTGTGCATCAATAAAATAAGGCAAAACATGAACTAAATAATACAGCAGACCATAATTATTCTCAATAGTTGCACAAATAACTAGAATGCTTTCCTCCAACAGATAAAAATCTATCGCAACAGATGGATAATCTATTGAAACCCAAAAGATGACCAATTGGTTCTAACACATGGTCCATCTGTTGAAAGAACTCAAAAGACAAAATTACTAGTGCTACTGGACTTAACATTGCCTCCAACCGTCGACATGTTAACATTATTAGATTAGAAGAAATAGACAGAATGGAAATTGAATAAGAATTAAAATGCCAAAGTATGACTAAAAGTAAATTTTTCATTAAATGAAAAATAAAATTCATTAGGTATAGATCTGATATAGAAAAATTAAAATACATACCCTAAAAGAAAAAACACATTCTAATTATTATTTTCATTATCATCATCATTAATAAAAGCTGGTCAATCAACTCGCAGCAGCAGGGCTCTCATCAACCTCTGCATCTCTCTGAACATTGTCACTCTTATAGCGACCAACTTGCTCTGCAGGTCATTAACCTGCCTTTGAAGTTCCCGCACTGTGTCGCATAGAATAGCAATGTCTGGAAAAGGATCAGCCATATCTAGAACACGCATGAATTGAAAAATATAAAGAAAAATGTTCACAATGTAATACAACGTATACGACCAACTGGTAAATCTACGCTAGAAAAAAACTTACCTCAACGAGAAAGGAATATGCTCTTTGAAGAGAAGTGGTTGAAGATGTCACATGAAAGGAAAAAATGTAAGAAATAAATACAGTTGAATTAAGATTAAGGAGGGACCTATAATATAATCCGGACGTGTTATGCCAAAGGAAGGACTATTTAGCTCCATTGTACTAATTACATTCAAACAGGTGGAATTTTATTTTCTGTGAAAAGTCGCGACTTTTTCTTCTGCACTAATTACTTCTCACCTTTTCATAGCGGTTTGAGACTCAATAAAAGCAATTATTATTATGCTATTGCAATAGATCATCCAGTATTTTTAATAGATTTAGCATCTTTTGCAATAGATGGTTGGATTGAATATGCAACAGACGACTGTCAAAATAGATTTACCATCTGTTGCAAAGGATGGTTTGTATATGCAACAAATAAGACATCTGATGCAACTTATGTATTATCTGTTGTGATAGATGGACAGTATGTATAAGTTGGAGGAGATGTTTTGATATCTTCTTACAGCTAATTCATCAGTTTTAGTTTCAACAGATGGAGTATTCGGTTCATTAGCTGTTCTGAATGTGTTAGATAAAAAGTCTTCACCTCTTTTTAATAGTCCCTCCATTACGTATTAGTTGGGCCCTATGGGCTTGGCACACCAATTAATAGAAATATAAATTAAGTGATTATTTTACCAAATTGGCCTTATTAATTATGATTAGAAAGTATAATGTGAATAATATACTTTATGTTGTCATTTAATAATAGAGGTAATCTTGGAAGAATATAATAAAATTCTCTTGATTTTATAAATAGGAAAACTAAATTGAAACAAACATTTTTAGAAAGAAGTAATCACATGCATGCAGATTAATTAAAAAAAAAGTCAGGTCTATCACAACAGATTTACCATCTGTTGCAACATATAGATTATCTGTTGCAACAGATAGACCATATGTTAGAGGAGATGTTTTGATTTCTTCCAACAGCTAATTCGTCAATTGTAATAGATAAAGGTTTCAATTCATCAGCTGTTTTGAATGTGCTAATATAAAAAGTCAGGACTCTTCACACCTCTATTTTAATAGTCATCACATTGATGCAGATGAATAAACAACACTGACATGTCCTGATGAGGTAGGAAGAATAAGATGCGTGCAATGGATCCCCTTTTCATGCATGCGAGTTATGTATATTATTGATTAGGCTACCATAAAGACACACATAAAGTGCAATGATTTTGTGAATGCAGTTTTTTACCGATTAGATACTGATCATTCAAATAAGATCCTGAATTACATAGTTTAGTTTGATAGATACGAACTGATAAGACTGAAGGGTTCCAAGACGGCGGTGTCGATACTCCAATACAATTTAATGACACGATTCATGCATATATTTTTGTGTCAAGTTTGGGGAAGGATTTAAATTTTTGGCGGTATTATAAATATCCAATAGTGATTGGACCAGTTTTAATGGCACAATGGACTTCTTGAAAGGCCTTTAAAGTCTCGCAATGCAGCAAACAACGATAGAACCAATAGAAATTTTCCTGGTCCAAATTTATATGGATGGATTGGTGGAGGAGACTTTTTTACAGCAGAAGGTGCTTAGGAGAATACCTATGCACGAAGGGGGAGGTTGAGAAGGCCATATATCATTTTAGACCTTGTGTAAGAGGAAACATAGGGTAGAAAGCAAAGTGTAGCGAAATTGGCCAATGGAATTCACATTAGAAATGAAAAAACTAGATGAGCTTCAAATGTGGAAGTTTATCAAAATATAAAAATCCGCTAGTCGATGAAAAAAAGAAGAAGAATGGTCAACAGGACTGGAGCTGGACAAATCACTTTGCTCAAGAATTCAACTAGCTAGCGTGGCCTAAATAAAGACTCTCACAAAGTGCAGGACAAGAACTCCAAGGAAAAAGCTTCGCGAGCACTGCAGGTGGTAAGATTGTTGGTCAAAATTAAAACCTACATGTCAATTCAGACTTACAATCTTACCACTTTCCATGCTCGCAAAGCTGCTTCCTTAGAGTTCTAGTCCTATATTTTGTGGGTCTTTGTTGAGGCCGTGCTCACTAGTTGCAGTCTCTAGCAAAGTGACCACCTCAATTCCTCTTGACCATTCTTCTTTTTCTTCAGTGACAGATGGATTTTCATTTTTGGATACACTTTTACATTTGCATCTCATCCAGTTTTTTTAATTTTTCATTACAATTTCATAAGCTAAATATGCTACACTTTCCTTTTGACCCTGTGTATCCTCTTAAACAAGTATTAAGATGATATATGGACTTTTTAACCTCCCTCTTCCTACACAGTTTTTCTCCCAAACACCTTCTGCTGTATAATAGTCTTCTCCAACAACCCATCCATATAAATTTGGACCAGGGAAATTTCTATTAGATCCATCGTTGTTTGTTGTAGTGCAAGGCTTCGAAGGCCTTTTAACAAGTCCATTGCACCATTAAAACCTGTCCAATCACTATTGGATATTTACACTGTCTCCAAAAACTTGAACCCTTCCCCAAACTTGACACAAAAACATGAGCATAAACCATCATTAAATTGTAACGGGGTATCGACACCACTATCTTGGTCCCTCAACTTTACTAGTTCGAACCTAACAATCTTAACTGTAAAATGTCAGATCTTGTTTGAATAATTAATGCCTAATAGGTAAAGAACAAACATTCACAAAATCATTGTACTGGATGTATGTTTTCATGATAGGTTGATCAGTAATACATACCTCCCACATATGAAGTGGTTCTATCTACAAACAGCTTATTCCTCCGAACCCATCTTTACGCTAACCTTTAATGCTGGCCAGGCAAAAGTGGATCCAATTTTACTTCCTTTTATCTGCAAATAAGAGAAATACATTTGATGTCAAATAAGAGAAGAACAAAAATAACATTATAAAAAGGTAACACAAAATTGAGTGAATCAACAGATGACCAATATGATGCAATAGATTACCCATATGTTCAACCGATGAGGCATCATTTGCAAAGGATGGATAACATGTTGCAACAGATGGGCCATCTATTGGAATAAATCAAACCAGCCTTGCTACTGGTTTGATTTCTTCAAAAAGTTGCTCCATCTATTCCAACAGCTGATTCATCAGTTGCAATAGTTGAGGAAATGGTTGCAACACTACCACCACCAACATTAATAATAAACAAACAAATAAAACAACACCATATGTTCCAACACCATCCAAAACACAAACATCACATGTTCCAACACAACCACCCCCCCCAACAACAACACCTCCAAAGTACCAAACAAAAGACATAAAAAAAACTGCACTGATAACAAGGCTTTTTAAGTTCTCCGAACAGATGACTTTTTTTGCATATTTTAATAAAAACAATGGTTCGTTCATTCAAGACTTAAAAGCCACCTTTCCTTCAATTTTCTCAATAAATAGAAAACTGGTAATGGGTAAATCATTAATAGCAACAGATGTAAATATCTAATTTAAATGACATATAAAAAAGAAGAAGAGATGAAAAGAGCAACTTTGAACCATACCTGCAATGTCAAAAAAGCAAATGGATCAGAGAATCCAGTTTAGTTGAGAAAATATATTGATTGGTTGAGATCCCAAAGGATCCTCATCCGAAATAAGAGAGAAACGAGAGAAAAAAAGAAACAACAGAGATAATTGAGAATAAAGAATAAAGAAAAGTTATGAGTTGAGTATAGACTATTTTATGGCTGAAGGAGAGAGAGTTCTAGATATGGGGGGTTTTAAATATTCATTAATAACTTTTAAGGGGCACGAGAAGATGGTGACATTGAAAAGGACACATAAGACTACTCACTCAGGAGATTTTTGAGTTATCTAAGTAGTACCGAGTAATATTTTTTATCGCCTTGGTATTTTAACTATTTTATCTCGGATAGGAAATACCTAAATTGCTTTATAAAAAAAAGATCTAAAAATATTTAAGTGCAACAGATGACTTAATCTCTTTGATAGTTTACAATAGATTCATGATCTGTCACAACAAATGACGTAATCTGTTAGATAGTTAACAACAGATGCGTAATATGTTGCAACATATAACCTAATCTGTTTGATTTGATCCAGCAGAAAAGAAATCTTTTGGAACAGGTTGAACATTTGTTTATATATAATTTCAATTGAGTTCATATATTAGACTAAAACCTTAATTGAATGTGAGTTCTCATAGGGTAAAATAAAACTTTAATTGAGTCTTTTAACAATTTCATGATGAGACAGTACTGTGTTCCTTCGACCAGAGTCGTCGATCGATCACTCTGAGCCAAGCCGATTCTTACTACCTCATATGTTAGACTAATACCTTAATTGATTAATATAGGACTAGAGAACTAATACCTTGGTTGAATAATCTGGGATTAGGGGTGAGTTCTCATATGGTCAACTACAACTTTAATTGAGTCTTTTGATAATTGCATGATGAGAAGGTATTGCGTTCCACCTAACTAGAGTCGTCGATCGATAACTCTGAGTTAAACCGATTCTTACTACCTCATATGTTAGACTAATACCTTAATTTATTAATCTAGGACTAGGGTACTAATATCCTAATTGAATATAGGGTCAACTACAACTTCAATAGAGTCTTTTGTCAATTTCTTAATGAGACAATACTGCGTTCCTCCTGATAAGAGCCATCGATTGATCACTCTGAGCTAAACCAATTCTTACTACATCATATGTTTAAATAATACCTTAATTGATTGATCTAAGGCTTGGGGTGAGTTCTCATAATGTTAAATACAATAGATGATAGCGCCTATTTGATAATTTACAACAGATGGGTAATCTATTGCAACATATAACTTAATCTATTTGATAATTTACAATAGATGGGTAATCTGTTGCAATAGATGACTTAATCTGTTTGATAGTTTACAATAGATTCATGATTTGTCATAACAAATGGCTTAATCTGTTTGATAGTTTAGAACAGATGCATAATATGTTGCAACAGATTACATAATCTGTTTGATTTGATCCAACAGAAAAGACATCTATTGTAATAGGTTGAACATTTATATATATATAATTCAATTGAGTTAACATGTTAGACTAATACCTTAATTGAATGTGAGTTCTCATAGGGTCAACTACAACTTCAATTGAGTTTTTTATTAATTGCATGATGAAACGGTACTGCGTTCCTTCCGACCAGGGTCGGCAATCGATTACTCTAAGCTGAACCGATTCTTACACCTCATATGTTAGGCTAATACCTTAATTGATTAATCTAGGACTAGGGTAATAATACCTTAATTGATTAATCTAGGACTAGGGTAATAATACCTTAATTGGATAATTAAGACTAGGGGTGAGTTCTCATAGGGTAAACTATCGATTAATCTAGGACTAGGGGTGAGTTCTCATATGGTCAGCCACAACAGATGGCAGTGCCTATTTGATAATATACAACATATGGGTAATTTTTTGCGACATATGAAAATTCATTTGTTAATTTACAACATATGGGTAATCTATCACAACAGATGACTTAATCTGTTTGACAATTTACATCAGATTCGTAATATGTTATTACCTAATCTTATTGATAATTTATGAGAAATCTAATGCAACATATTGAACTTTTTTTTTTACAATTTAAATTAAGTTCATATGTTAGACTAATAGTACCTAAATTGATTAATCTAGGACCAGGGGTGAGTTTTCACAAGGTCACCTCCTAGAATACTCGGTCAACTACAACTTCAATTGTTTTTATACAATTTTAATTGAATTACCCTTTTGGCAATTGCATGATGAGAGGGTTAAAAATTACGCATATATTTTATGATTTTAAAAATAATTAAGATCATTTCGGGCCAAATTAACATTTTCAAAACTACTTGTCATTCTTTTCTAAAATACAAATCAACCCATAAAAAATGTTTCATCATTTCAAATCTCGAGGTCTGAATCTTTCTCTCTCATTCTCACTCAACAATGCAGTACAGACAATAACTACTCAACAAATTTGCTCAACCTTTCACAACAGATCACTTTTCTCTCATTTCCGACCACATAGCTGTTATTTTTGACTTCATTCATAGTTGTATCAGTCATTTTCTTTGTCTTCATAGGCAATAGAGTTCAAGAAGATCTCTATATTTGTTTTTTCCAAAAAATAAGGGCTTTTAAGTTAATGATGAAAAATAAATCTTTTAGTTGTATCATCTTCGAGAATGGGTTTACAATTTTGATTTTTGATGGTAAAATCGTAGAAGAACTTGAGAAATCCCTAGTTTTCATCGCAGTGTTCCGTTAACTGTCATGGTATAGTTGGATGGTATTTGTGGTGTTGGTGGTGGTGGTGATGATGTTTGTGGTGGCACCGGTGGTGGCATTTTTTGGTGGTGTTTGTGGTGATTTTGGTATTCATGGTGTTTGTTTTTATGTTAGCATTGGTTGATGGTGTTTGTGGTAGTGGCTGTTGGTGTGTTGGTATTCGTGGTGTTTGTAATGTATTTTTTAAAATCTATGCATACATCAACTATAATGTAATTTTTTTTTTCTTTATGTATAGGTAAAAAATGTCTCCCAAAAGAAAATAAATTGAAAGTGGATCAACGTCAAATTGAAAGTGGATCAATGTCTGACCACTCAAAAAAAAGGCTACAGTACGGAAGGATTCGGAGGAGCTTCTTTAACAATATCACTCAGGGAAAAGTGAAGCTGAGGAGAGATGTGAGAACAACATTGAGGGAGGTGGACAAGGGTCCATAGATGGTGATGAAGAAAATGAAAGTGAGAAAGAGGAGGAATTAGAGAGTTAGAAAGAGAAAAAGGATGATCATCAACATGATGATAATGGATCACCGACGGGGCGTAAGTTAATATCGACATCCCAGCATGATCCTATCTAAACTTTTAGTATTTATAGGTTTCAAGTTGTGATGCTGATAAATGACCCAGAAGGAAAATAACTAACTGGACAAATTGTACTTAAATGTCAAATGGGGAAAATTTTTGAACATTTTATGAAAATTATGAAGAACGAAAACATAGGCGGACTTTTTAAGAAGAGATTCTTTGGAGGATTTCTTGAGTTTCCTGAGGACCTCTCTGTCCATATCCATTTCTCTATGATGATGGTATATGGTCTTCTCAAGCGCAGGATCAAGTACGCGGGGGATGATAAAGAATTGAAGAGGGGGGAAAAAGAAGATGGATAAAATCTGGATGAACTACTGTGGCACGCCTGTTTGTTTTAGTTTGTAAGAGTTTTCCATAGTGACGGGCTTGAGATGCCATCGTCCAGAAGGAGAACCACCCCGCAAAAGATCCAAGGCAAGAAAATGTAAGGAAAATATAGATGGGTTGTTTGACATTGTTCGACGTGGCTACAAAGCATCGCATTTGTTGACAGATCTCAAGGATAAAACCATACCAAAGTAGTACAGGGAACAATTATGCTTAGCTTGGTTTTCCCATTCGGTTATATTGGCAAGAGACGTCAACAAGGTCATCGAAGATGATTTGTTGGCACGTACTGAGGATTTTGATAAATTCAACAATTATCCCTGGGATATGACTTCTTCTACTTGACTGTCTAATATATACTGACAAAGCTATTCTCAGGGACGACCACATTATACGGCTTTCCTTAGGCTTTCATGGTAAAACTAATTTTACTCATCCATTAATTTATATTGAATATAGTTATTATGATTTTTTTTCTTTCTTCCTATTTACATTTTTTAGGCTTGGGAATTTGTAGTCATTCCTCCCTTCCGAAAGCAATTAATGGATTACCCAGATGAGGTTTCTCATCTAAGGATGTTTAGGTGGTTGGCTACAAAGAGCAACACCAATATTAAGGAGGCTGATCTCTTTAACCCTCCGGATGATGTGGTACGTCTTCTTCAAATAAAATAATTATATTCAAAGATAAGAAAGATATTAACAGATGATATATCTGGTGCAACATATGTTATATCTGATGCACCACATGGGACATCTGTTGCGATGGGGTATATCTTGCATCAGATTACCCATCTATTGCTTTGGTTCTCTGAACCCGACTTTAAAAAGATTAACCATCTACTATAGATTATGCAACAGATGTTTAATCTGAAAATATATCGTTCACCTGTTGCGACATACAGATCATCTGTTGCATAACAAATTACCCATCTTGTGCAACTGTTGTAATAGATGATTTATATTTTGCATCAGATTATCTATGTGTTGCTCTATTTCTCTGAACCAGACTCAAATAAATTTTAACCATATACTGGAAACTATGGAACAGATGGGTCTTTTTTTTTAAAATGTAGCCCAACTATGAAAATTATATATTATATGATTTAAATCCATCTATCTTTTCTTCTTTTTTATAGGTTGTGCAACCATGGATCGTGCCTACTGAGGAGGAGTCGGTGATGACTTCTTATATTACTCTAGGTCATGTTGATACTATTTTAGACCCAACAGTAAAGTTAATAAAGAAGGAATTGGCTGGAGCAATAGACATAAGAAAAGCAGTTAGGCAAGGTCAGCCTAATGTTGAGGCTCTTCATGACCAACCTTTTACTAAGGCAGATCCGAGTGCTTCTTCTAGTGGAGTTGTTGGTGTTGGTAGCAGGCATGATGATGCTGCTACCACTCATGATGATGAGCATGTTGATTCTTAAAAAATAATAAATATGTTTGAAAACACCCCTTTTCGCCCTTACACAGGTCCCTTTAACCCCTCTTCACCCTCGTGTTCTCGTTATGAATGCGATGAGTGCAAGGACAGACAGGATAAATGCTTTGAAAAAGTAGAGACTATATCTAAAGCTATTGAGGAATTCAAATCCAAGAGGTGTGTCATATCATCCAAGAAGGTAAGGGAGCCACACACTCCTACAACATTGGTAGGAGAAAGAAAAGAGCAATTAGAGACGTACTGTCTGCTCAAAATAAAAAGAAATAGCAATTCCTCCCTCTCCAAAAGTTGTTGAAGGTTAGAGTCCAGTCAAGAAGGTGGAAATATATGTATAACTTGGTGCCGAATAGAAGAGGGATCTGTGATAGGCCAAGAATACCAAGCCAGATGCACCAGATTATCCCAGTCCTCCCTTTCCCCCCAAGACTTCCAGTATATGACTGATATGCGTATGCCATACGAGGACAAGGAAAGTTTACTTTTCCTAACCTAGCCTTTCTAATATACCCCACGAAGAAAAAGCTACACAATAGATTTCACATCTGTTGTAACAACTGGGTATACTGGTGTAACTGGTTATGGTTCTGTTGTAACTTATTATCCATATATTGCATAAGTTTCATTGGATTATTAATTCAGAGAACCCTATGCAATAGATAGACCATTCGTTGCATCTTTACTATTACTAACCTATTTAAAAATTGACTTCTTATCTCACAGCATGTTGACATAACTCTCTGCCTCATGAGGAAAAGGCAATTAACGTATTGGGAAGCTTATGACGCTACCGATAGGATAATGGACCTCAACTTCTGCAAGAAGCTCAAGGATAGGTACGATCAACTCAATGGAGATGCATCATCCCTTGGCGTGGGACTTGATTTCCTAGTTCCTACATTGGTCTTAAATGAAGAAGAAACATTAAGATATCTTAAAGGGGATAGGCCAAATCCATATGTAAAGAGCTGGACCGAGGCAAAAAAGATTCTTACAGTCAGTAGCATGAACGGCATGCATTATCGGGTTGTTGAGATACTACTCGAGGAGAGAAAGATCAATATTTATGACTCCAACGTACCTTTCATCGACTATTTCAATTTTTTTCTCCTCGTGGAGCCACTGATGGTGTTTTTTCCTATCTTGTTAAGGAAGAGTAAATTGATGAATCATTTTCCAAAGAAAGTGTTGATGAATAAATCATGGGATTTTGAAGGTCGAAACAGGGGAATAATCTTTTCAAAAGATGATGCTGCTAAAGTGAGCAGCTCGCACGCTCTTGCACACATCCAATGTTTGCTGACCGGCACAGAAATGGCCGAGCCAACGACTTTTCTTTACGACAACGCTGTGGCAAACCTGTAATAGGTCTGGGCTTATGGGGTACTAACAGGACGCTTGAAGCCTATGTATATAAAAGAGCCTGTGAAATAGAAATTTTTAATTTCAAGTCACCCTTCACTTTATTACATGTACATGTAGTGGCAATTATTGTTTTCTGATGAAAGTTGAGTTTTTTATAATGCAATAGATTAGATTGTCAATCTGTTGTAAACTATCTTTAATCCATACTGGGAGATAGTTTATCTGCTGTAATAGGTTGGTCATCTGTTGCATTACGCCGATCTTATTTCTATAAATAATCTAATTCTAATATGGTGCAACAGTGGGAAGACCTGTTTGATAATTTCCAACAGATGACCTAAAATTTTCAACATATGCCTAAATCTTTTTGGTATTTTTCAACAGTTACGCTTGAATATCCATGTGCTCGTCGATAAAAAAACTAGTATCAAATACACATACCACCATGAAAATTTTAGCAATTAGTCTTCAATATCGATGTTTCCAACAACACCAAATCAGTAGCAATAACGGCAATAATGTAGTATCTTCTTGCTGGATTTTGTTTCTCTTCAGAAGCCTTGACTTTGTTCAAAAAACCCTAGATTACATGATTTGCTTGTGAAGGGTGTCGTTCTTCATACCAATCAAAGTAATTGCATCCACCTAATTTCTATAAAAAAAAAACAAAATTACAAAATAATTACAAGTCAATAATTAATCAACTAATTAAATAAAAAAAATATTACCTTTAAAATATTACAAGTAAAAAACCTACGACCCAAATTTTGTTGAGTCCAATAATTCTTTAACAGAGCTTCATGACCGCAGTTACAATATCGAAAATATTTAACACAAAAAATAGTGGAAGATGCGCTCGGCATTGTCAAGGTCAGTTGGAAAAAATGAAAGTGATAATTTGACAAATTTGGATAGATAAAAGAAGATGACGATGAAGAAGAATATTTGGGAATTTAGGGTTAAATTTTAGGAGGAAGATGAATATATAAGACAATGAGGGGGAAAATAATCGTTGGGGGCCAAGTGACGGCAAGTCAGCGAAATGTGCCAGACTGACACTGACACATTTGATGCCTATTTTATTTTACATGTTTAAAATGAACATGTCTACTTGATGCCTATTTTATTTTAGGTGTTTGAACTGATCACCGTCGATGGGTTGCACCTTTTTTATTTCAATTCAATTCACTTTAACCTTTTTACATGTAGTGGCAATTTTTTATGTCCAACGAAAGTTGAATTTTGATAATGCAACAGATTATCCATCCATTGTAACAGTTATCCTACCTGTTCTAACATATAGTTTATCTGTTACAATAGGTTGGTCATCTGTTGCATTATCTCAATGTTTTTATCTAAAGTCCATCTGTTGCAACAGTGGGAAGACCTGTTTGATAAATTCCAACAAATAACCTACCTGTTGCAACATATGTATAAATATATTCAATTATTCTAATAGATGTGTCATCTGTTTCAATAGAAAAAGTTCATTTGTTGCAATATATTTCTAAATCTATTCTTTTTTCCTAATAGATGTGTCATTTGTTGCATTATCTCAATGTTTTTATCTAAAGTCCATCTGTTGCAATAGTGGGAAGACCTGTTTGATAAATTCCAATAGATCATCTACCTGTTGCGACATATGTCTAAATCTGTTTGATTTTTCTAATAGATGTGTCGTCTATTGCAACAGATACATTATCTATTGCAATATTTGAATCTAGTATTCCTTATCAATTAATAATTTTAAATCTAAGGAATAAATAAAATTCATAGACAAAACAAAATAAACTGAAGCCTTCATAAATTAGCTGAAATAAGTCAACGAATAAATGAAATGTAAAAAAATTGTTATGGGCACAGATCACAACAAATACATCAATAACAATTTAAGCATACTACCAAGGATTGCTTTGACAGGCTCAAGATATAAAGATCTACTCAGTATGGACAAGTTGTTCTTCATCCAGTGCTATGGAATTCGTCTTTGTTCGTCGTTGATCTTTATAGTCTCTTGCGTACAATTTCTGCGCATTATGTTCTCCGTATTTCCATAAAAAGAGTAGAATATTTTCAATGTTGTTCAGCAGTAGCTTCTTCTACATCCACCTGGAAAGCCAGAATTGGTTAATGCTAATCACAGAGATACAACAAATTGGAAAACGATAACTCATCTCTTCTAGCAAATCAAACAGGTCTTCTTCCTATTTTAAATTGTCCCAAACATATTATATTTCTATTGCAACAATGAATCAACTGTTGGAACAAATTTCTACATGAGGAAGACCCTGTGTGATAATTTTCAATGGATGAACCATCCGTTGTAACATATGAATCATTAGTTACAGCAGATAGGTCATCTGTTGGTACAAATAAAAGCGGTACAAAGAGATGTTTGATTTGCTAACACAGACGAGACATATGTTGCACCAAATAAAGTATTTGGTGCAACAGGTTAGTCAACTGTTACAACAGATATATATATCTGTTTGATAATTTTCAGCAAATGTGTCATCTGTTGAAACATATATGTGTCTGTTTGTTTTCTCATTTGGAAGACATATAATACATTCACCTTCTTTAGTTCATTCTGCTCTTCTTTGGAAATTGTATGTTGCTCAGTGCAATACACATATAGAAGAGTTGCAATTTTGCGTTTTTGGATGCCTGATAATTCCCTGGAAATCACTCTCCCTTTTCTCTTGGCCCTAATCTCTAATGCAGCGAATGGAAATAAAATTATCTTTGATGGAATGAGACCCCTCTTAGATGTCAATTCCTTTACAGAAGTAGTTAATGCATTAATAGCATTAATCACTACATCATGTTTTGCGCTACAGTCTTGATATTTGCATGCAGAACATTCGCTGGGAGAGGCAAAATCTGTATAACCTATATGATCATACTCAAATGGTTTGCTTTAAATACTGTAAAAGGATCATTATTAGCAGCACCACTACCACCACCAACAGCTCCATTAACAACAACAACCCCACCCTCTAAAATTGGTTTTCTTGTAATGGTTGTTGCTCCAAACAATTCCATTTTTATTTTGTTGATGACCTTAGGGTCCGACAAAGTTTGCACAGACCGTAAAGTATGAAAAAATGTCATCTTCAACTCTAGATTGGTCGGAACTAGCGACGGATGCACATTCTAACATATATTAGAATGATGATTAGATCATTCAAAAAAACATTAATTAAAAGAAAAAAATAATTATAATTATACTTACTGCATCCTTTGAGGGGTTGAAGAGATCAAAAAACTTTACATTTTTATCAGTTTTGGCCGACAACCATCTCAAGATTCTTGGATAGGAAACTCCTTTCTTGTAGTTCACTTGTTGTCTAAAATAAGGAATGGCTTCAAATGCCCAAGCCTATAAAATAACGTCAATAAATCAAAAACATTATTGAGGGGAAAAATAAATGATATCATAATAGAAGAAAGAAACATTTACCATGAAAGCCAATGGGAAGCCATATAAGTTGACAATCTTTGGCGCTAACGGAGTCAACAAATATTTGACAGTCATTTTGAAGCTTTCATACCCCTATGGATAGCTGTTAAACACCTCAAGATCCCCAGAGAGCTTTATTAAACTGAGGCTTATGTTATTGTTAACGTCTCTCGCCCAAACAATATTATATAGAAACCAAACCAAGCACAATGATTTTTTGTGCTTCTTTGAAAGTCCTTTACCTTTCAATTCTTCTATCAAATTTTTGTTTTTAAAGCTTGGACCAACAATGGACACCAGGTCATCATGATCACATGACTTGCCTTTGCCTTTTTTAGGTGTGCGGGGTACTTTTTTCGATTTGAATAGGTATAACTTGAGAAGGAGGATAATATTTTAGTCCAGTAACTATGGCAAACTCCTTCCAACAAAAATAAATAGGCAAGCCACAGTAATTTATCCATACCTCATCTATCTTATCTTGTTTTCATACATAAACCTACGCTTGAGAAATTCATATATCATTTTCATTTGGAAATAAGCATTGTTGTCCTCCAGCAAATCAAGATATTTCCCAAAGTAGCTGTCCCTGAAATAAGCATCCAATTTTTGTTCTCGAAGTATTTTACTGAAGGCGTCGAAATATTTTCCCATGGCTAACTTAACCACGAAATCACCTGTTAAATCTGCAGCACCATCACACTACATTCTCATGGGATAACGATCAAAGCTAAAGGTTTTGACCAACTCTTTGGTGGAAGGGCTATTAGCATCTGCATCATCTCTTTTGAAATATTCCCCCTCCCTATGTTCACCATATTCTTTTCCCAATTGAGATAACACTTGTAAAGCAAGCTCATAGAGTAGTGGATGTAGCCTAGGTGCTTCACTTATTCCTTTACTTGGACTTGATTCGGTTTCTGTTCTTTTGGGAACCATATTACTAAAATTAATAGGAACATAAAATAATATATTATTATTGATTAATGTATCATTAAAAAGGGATAACAGTAAATCAAACAAGCAAAATAATAAAATAATAGTTGGAACAGATCACCGATCTATTGCAGCAGGTAGTATACTGTTGCAGCATATAACCAAACTGTTGCAGTGGATGAGTAATCTATTACAATAATACAAAATATATCACTCATCTTTTAAGATAGATGAATAGTCTATTAAACAGATCACACAACTGTTGTGACATCATCTGTTGTAATATATAAGTGATCTATTGGAATAGTTAAATAATCCGTAGTAATGGCTGAGTAATCTGTTGCGACAATACAAAACATATCACTCATCTATTGAGAAAGATGAATGGTCTGTACAACAGGTCACACATCTATTGCAACACATGAGTGATTTGTTGGAATATTTATCAATGGTCAATATTGTTTAGATTTCTTCCAATATAGGGTCATCTATCGCGGCAGATGAATGATCGTTGGAAAAATCAAGTCATGGACTTTTCCTGTAAGAAAAGTTGGTAGGATTTTATCCAACAGGAGGTTCATCTGTTACATCAAATCATTAATCTAATGGTTCTTCCATTGCACCAAATGGTTAATCAGTTACAACAGATTTTTTAATTCGATGCTTAATCTGTTGCAACATATGGTAAAGCTGTTGCATTAGATATTTAATCTGTTGCATCAGATTATTAATCTATTGCATCAGAATTATAATATAATGGTTCCTATGGTGCATCAGATGGTTGATCTGTTACATCATATGATAAATCTATTACATCAGATGGTTAATATGTTGCACCACATGGGTAATCTATCGGAGGAAACAGTAGCACGATTTTGTTAAACAAAAAAACAACAATTTCACCATTTTTACCAAGAACAAGAATAGAACAAATCAAACCAAATTGTTCTTTTATTTTTATAAACACAAACAATAAAAATCAAACTTCAAAAAAATGCAACAAACAACAAAATATCATAATTCACTTCGAAAAGAGAAGAGAAGAAATACCAAAAATTAGGGTTTTATTTGAACCGCATTTCAAATTAGTGCAACAAATATTGAAATTATTAACCAATACTATAAGATAAGTTGGCTCAAGTTCCTCGTTTTCTTCAAAACTAAAAAGGCCATAAATTTATACCTGTGAAAAAAAAAGGAACGATGAAGAATTCAAAGCTATTATGGCCGGAGAGCAAGGCTGTCACATTGATTGAAGTTGAAAAGAAACTCGAAGCCCAACTATTTATAGTTAGATGTTGAATTCATTGAGGATTAAAATAAAAAATTTGCAGAATAGTTTGTTGGGAGAGAGTTGAGAGAAGTTGTCGAGAGAGGGATGAAAGACAAGTTGATTGAATTGAAGAGGGAAACTCGAAACCCAACTATTTGTCGTCGTAGGTAAAATTCGTCGGGGGTTGAAGGGAGAAATTTTGCAAAACTTTTTATTGGGAGAGAGTTGAGAGAAACTGTCGAGAGAGAGAAGAGAATGGTTGTTTTGGATAGAAGAGAGGTGTGGGTTGGGTTGATTCGTATTTTTGAAAAGATTAGAAAGTTTTGAAAATATTAATCAAGTCCACAATTAACTTAATCAAGTTTCCTAATGATGTTTGACCCTATCTGTTGGTCAATGTCACCAATCCTTCATACAAGACTTAAACGACACATTTTCTTAAATTTTCTTAAGAAGTTTGACTAATAAAAATGTGAAGAGCTAAAATTAAGTGTAAACAGTGTTTGGGTGTTAATTTGATGTTTTAGAAGACTTATCGCTCATTCACATGAATAAAATATGAAGCAAGAACATATAACAATAGATTTCTAAGGAGATTTAGCGTTAAGAACTATTTCTGATACTTAATAAAACAAAACAACGTCTCTTATAATCTCAATCACCCATCATTTAAAGCATACATATTCTGAGATCTTCTTCTGTAGTAAGTATACATTTGCTTGAGCCCATCCTAACATCAAGCCCTTCTAGTTCATGCTTGTTCTCATCAAAAAATAAATAAAAATGAATCGGACGATGAGTTAACCCTAACCAAATCATTTGTGTTTTTTTTCATTCTATTGAATTTCTATGTGTTAAGCATCTGATGATAAATGAAATAACACTCACAGTTATGGCTTAAATTGAATTTTGCATTTAGATTAAAAAATTGCGAAGGATTCTGGATATCAATAATGATAGAAATAAGTTTTGTAGATCAAAGAAGATTTTTGAGTGGAGATGTTAGAAATAAAGGTGGGTAAATCGGGATCCTGCTATATACACGCAAAATTTATAACGCGTCTTAAGGGAATTATGTTAGATACCAATTGTTTTACATTGAAAAAATATAAAAATACTAATGGATTTATAGACTAAATAGGTTCTCCCATCTATCAAACTAGTTTTTTTGATTGGGGTCTCCCGCTTGATTTATAACACATTACCGTTTAAATTTTAGATAGCTATTATTATCTGAAGCATCAGTTATATGTATTGGTCAGTGGCTACAGGTTAAATGACACTAAAATACGACATTTGTGCATTTTTTCATTTCAACCCAAGTAGCTTTTAAATCGATTGGGTTAATTTTTAGGGTAAAATTACTTAAACCTACTAATCCCAAAACTAATTACAAATATTTTATTTTTATAATTTCTCTCTCTATAGTTCATACACATAACTCTATATTTGCATAATTCAAAAAGTTACCGAGTTTGAATACAAAACTAAAAAAATTTCATCTTGGTACAAAACTCTAACAAGTTTTTCCTCTCCTCCCTCAAAATTGACACTCTTTCAACCCTTAAATTATACTCCAAAACTCCTTAAATCTCTATTTCTTCATTCTTTATACCCCATACTTTCATTAATTTCATATCCTCCCCGCCCTTCTTCATTGTATTAATCATCAATTTTGATAAAGACCTACGTATGTTTGGTAATGAAAGATGTGAATTTATGTGTATTGATGGTACTAAATGTCTTTGTCTTATACATGGTAAGATTTATATGAAAGTTTGGATCGCTACCAGTGATATCATTCTTGTTGGAAGAAATGAAAAAGGAGGAAGAAAATAAAGAGAAAGAAAAAAGTATGTACATTCATGAAATTTGACATTGCCGAGAGTTTTGATGTCACACCATATACATATGTATGGAATTTATTGTTACTTCATCCCATATAAATAACACTATTATGTATATGAGCACATACACTTAAATTTGTTATTCATATATGGTGAAACAAACACTTATGGGCTATTTATTTCAGAACATATACATTACAAAATTATGTATATGTTATGCATTAGCAGTGTTATACATAGCACAGTTATATATATATCAATTTATATACATAATTTTGTTATGTATATGTGGTGAAACAGACACTCTTTGATTGTTGTATTTCCATAACATATACATTACAAAATTATGTATATGTTGTGCATTAACAATATTTTTACATAACACAGTTATATGTATGGCTCTGTTAGACAAGTTGAGGTGTGTTTTTTCAGCCTATATGCATAGCATTGTTATGTATATGAAAGAATATTAAGCATTTTTTTTATGTTTTTATGTTTTGAAAAAAAAAATTAACAATATTTTCAAGTGAGCAAAGATACCTGAGGAGTAGAGATGGAGCACAATGATTCTCTTATATAAGAACAATGTTGACATTTAGAGTTACAACAACTACCAGGGTATTAAGTCATTGAGTCATACGATGAAGATTTGGGAAAGGGTGGTGGAGCAAAGGTTGAGAAATATTGTGCCTATTTTGGAGAATCAATTTGGTTTTATACCTGGTCGCTCCATGATTGAGGCAATTCACCTTGTGCAGAGATTGGTAGAGCAGTATAGACAGAGAAAGAGGGATCTTTACATGGTGTTTATTGACTTGGAAAAGGCGTATGACAAGGTCCCTAGGGAGGTTCTTTGAAGATGCTTGGAGGCGAGAGAGATCTCGGTGGCGTACTTCAGAGCGATTAAGGACATGTATGAGGGGGAAAACACTTGGGTAAGGACACTGGGAGGAGATTCCGATCATTTCCCGGTCTTGACAGGGTTGCACCAGGGATCAACTCTTACTCTATTTTTATTTGCTTTGGTGATGGATGTATTGACGTGGAATATACAAGGTGAGGTTCCTTGGTGTATGCTTTTTGAGGATAATATAGTTTTGATTAATGAGTCGTGACAAGGGGTTAATGATAAGTTGGAGGTTTGGAGACAAACCCTAGACTCTAAAGGTTTTCAGTTAAGCAGGAGCAAGAAGAAGTACTTAGAATACAAGTTTAGTGACTCAAGGTGTGGGGAGGAGGTGGTAGTGAAGTTGGATTCTCAGGCGGTTTACAAGAGAGGTAGCTTTAAGTATCTCAGGTCTATGATTTAGGGGAATGGAGAGAAATATGAGGATATCTCTCACTATATAGGGGCTGGTTGGATGAAATGGTGGCTCGCTTCAGGAATTTTATGCGATAAGAAGGTGCCCCCCAAGTTAAAAAGGAAAATCCTATAGAATTATAATCTAGCTTGCTATGTTGTATGGAACAGAGTGTTGGCCGGTTAAGAATTGTCATATCCAGAAGTTAAAAGTGGCGGAAATAAGGATTTTGCATTGGATTGTGATTTCACAAGGGCTGATAGGGTTAGGAATGAAATTATTTGGGAGAAGGTGGGAGTGGTATCTGTGGAGGATAAAATGCGGGAAGTAAGGTTGAGATGGTTTTCTCATGTGATGAGGAGGGGTACGGATGGCCCAATTCATAGGTGTGAGAGGTTGACCTTAGAAGGCTTCAAGTGGGATAGGGGTTGAACAAAGAAATATTGGAGAAAAGTGATTAAACGTGACATGGAGCATTTATAGTTGACTGAGGACATGACCCTGGATAGGAATATATGGAGGAAAAATATTTGGATAGAGGGCTAAGGGTATGGATGAGTCGTAGACAAGAATTAGGTGGACGCTGGTGTCATTTGTTTGGCAATGTATAATATTTTGTGGATGTCGTACCTATGTTATTTTATCAGGTTCTATGCTTTTGATACTTTTGTATACTACCTTGTATCTTGAGCCGGGGGTCTATCAAAAATAGTCTCTCTACCTCTTTAGGGTTAGTGGTATGGACTGCGTACACTCTACCCTCCCCAGACCCCACTTTGTGGGAATACATTGGGTTGTTGTTGTTGTTGTTATGTTTTGAAATTTTTTTTTTAAGTTTTGTTACACATTAAACTAATTTTTGTTTGTAATGTATATTATTAAATGAGATGCAATTCGGATGCAATTGTTGAAATTAACCCGAGATTGTTTAGTCTCTAATTTTGATTGTTGAAATTGATTTGATGTTTAAAATTTTTGAAATTGAAAAGTTGTTACTAAATTTAAGAGACCTATTAATCATAATTCCATAAATATAGAGTTAATTGTGTCATGTATTTAATGCAAATATTTTATTTTCATAAGTATAGTTGATTTACTTAGTTCAGATATATAAATAGTATTGTATATTGGCGTCCAGTTATGTATGTGAATAATTAAAATCCATGATAGAAAAACATTAAATAAGAAAACTGAAAGAGAGGATAATTAAGAAGCAAACTAATTACCCTAATTTTTATACAATTAACTTCAATTCAACCCCTCCACCCCCCCCCCCCATTTCACAAACTTTACTAAACCAAACCTCCTTTTACCCCCCCCCCCCCCCCCAATAGAAAAAAAAAACTTAACATACTTGACTACGTCATTTCCCTTTTAATAACTATAATTACAACCACCAAAGGATGTGGTGCAGTTGATGGGGCTGCTCTTCCTTTAATACGAGGTTTTGGATTCTAGCCCTGGGTATGGAAAAATCCTTGGTAGGGAGCGCTGCCCACGAATGGGGCCCTACCCGATGTGAATCTAGATTAGTCGGACTACAATGCGGGTACTGGATACCGGATGAAAAACAAAAAAAATATTGTAATTACAATATATCAAAAATATTATACTCATTAAAATAATACAGTACGATATAATAGAATACAACACACTACAATTTGATGCATTTTGAAATATTATGTAACAATTATCCAAACAAAGTGTTAATTTATGATAGTGAAGTTATTAAAGAAAAGGGAGAAAAGAAAAACACGGCAAAGAGATATCTACCAAGAATTAGTATTTTTTTTGTCTGTTGGCTTATTTATTAAGGTATTGCAATAGATAACCACCATATATAAATGGAAAAATTATCTAAATAAACAACATAAGTTTCTAAACTTCTAAAAATCCCCCCACTTCTAAAAAATTACTTAAATCCCAACACTTTATATTTTTTGCTAATTTTGAGATACAAGTTAACCCTACAACTAAAAAGCCGGCTCTTTACCGAAAACACTCCACATCTTCTCTTTGAACGACGCAAAACCTGGTGCATTTTCTATCCATCTTCTCAATCTAATTCAAAATTTTCAATCAAGGTAATTTCCTCCCATAAAATCAGCTTCAATTTATTTAATTCCTTTGTTACGTTTTTATTTTTCAAAGAAAAAATTTGGCGCAAGTAAAGCTATAACAAATTTGAGTCTTTTGGTAGTGCGATTTCTTTGATTTCACTTTTTTTATGCTTCATTGTTTGAATTATCAGTATGAATAGAGAGTTTGGAACTTCTTTTAGTCTTGGGTTTTCTTAATTTGAAAGTATCAAAGAATCTCAAGAAGTTGTAAACTTTGTTTCGGGAGATTTTGACTATGAAATTGAGGGTTTTCATGAAAATACGTCAAAATATAGAAACGATCCCCAAACTATTAAGAAATTACATCAAAAGCTTGCTAAGAAGGACAAGAAAAAAAAGTGGTTCTAAGAAAAGGGGATCCAATAGTCTTTCAAGTAAAGCTCCCGCCAAGAGAAGAAGAATTATCGAAGAAATTTGTAGAGATGACCTTCGTAATGTAATTGTATGTACAAATTTGTTCAATATTAGGCCGAGTTACATATTTTGTGATGGATGATACGTTTGTAAATTCATTGTTTATCTAGTTCTTCTTTGCTAATTTTATTTGTATCTTGTAATTTATTTTGATATTGTAATTAATATAACAAAAGATACAAGGTTCTTGTCCTTAGATAGATGTTATGTTGACTTGTATCTGTGATTTGTTATTAAAGCTTTGATATGTATCTATTGGTGTTTAAACTTGACTGAAAGTTTTATTGTAAAAGATACAAGTTATGACTTCATAGATACAAGTTGTGTTAACTTCCTAAGGTTAATTGTTATTGAAAGTCGTATTACAAAAGATACAAGTTTATCATAGATACATGTTATGTTGACTTGTATATATGAGTTGTTGTTAATTCTTTGATAAGTATCTATTCATGTTTAATTTTTATTAAAAGTTTTATTGTAAGAGATACAAGTTATTACTTCATAGATAAATATTGTGTTAACTTGTATCTGGGACTAACTGTTAATTTCTTGAAATGTATCTAGTGTTGTTTAATTGTTATTGAAAGTCATATAACAAAAGATACAAGTTAATACCTACATGCATACATGTTGTATTAACTTGTATCTAAAGTATGATGTTATTAGAGTATTTATTTTTATTCTATTGTCTTAATGTAGGGTTGTTGCATCTCGACTAATTTTTTCATTATTATTTCTTTTTGTTTTCAGGAATTGAGTTATGTTATACATGAAATTCCAACTCATCCTATTAGATATGTAAGTTCTTGCAATTTAAGATTTAAGGATGAAATTAAAGAAGTTGTTGGATAAGAAGTTTTACACTTATTTGAGAAGACTATTTTTGAATTATATCTCAACATACCTCTTTCTAATTATATTGGACAAATATCAAAATGTTTTCTTATGCTCGAGATCGAGCAACCAAATTAAGAAAAGATACATGTATTTGTCAAAGGCCAAATTCTTAGATTTTTCATCTATGAATTTTCTTTGATAACTGGCTTAAACTGTTTTGGTAATGTTGATGATTTCCAATATGAAGATTCTTCTCCAAGTCGGCTTATGAAAAGGTATTTTCCATAATCAACTAATGGTGTATATAAAGAGGCATTGGTGGAACATTTTCTGAAGAAAAATTTTGAAAACAAAGAGGATGTCCTCCAAATGGCAATCCTATATTTCATCCACACTTTTATCTACTCATAGCTGAATGCTTCTCCCGTGCTATTTTCTGATTTTAACATGGTTGAAGATGAAAAATATCAATCCTTTGAAGATGAAAAATATCAATTCTTTCCTTGGGGTAAAGTGTCTTTCTCCAGGTTGATGGCCTCACTTAGGCAAGAATTTTCAATGGAGAATCAGCTTTATAGGTTGGGTGGTATCCCGCAGGTTCTTAATTTGTGGATTTTTGAACTCTATTCAAGTGTTGATACCAAAGTTGTTGTGAAGGAGGGTAATAACATACCTCGGATATTGAATTTGAGGGTTGTTGCAGTCCATCCTCAGTTTAATTAGTTTATGACTGAAATGTTTATCAAGGTATGATACTGATTGAATTTTTTCATACATTGCAATATAGTATTTTTAGTTTTAATCATAATAATATATACTGGATAAATATTTTTTACATAGTGTTCATATGCCAACATTTTTCTTACTGCGGGCACGTTTGAAAAACATAATTTGCCGCGCACTATTTTTATATATGATCACCATGGTACATCTTCGATGCCATCGTCAACTGAAAATCAAGATCATAGGAGTTACAAACTGAATTTACCCCAAGTTACCAAAGATCATGATAGTTTTGATGACTTCAGTACTACCCATCCATAATATTTTATGATGGAGTCGATACATGTACCTCGTACAGTATTTGCACCTCTGAAAAAGAGTGGAAAAGATGTTCCTACAGGAAGAAGATTAGATCATAAAAAATAAACGCAGATTCAAAATGCAAAAGAAAAACAGACAACAGGTATTTTCCATATCAACATATGTTATATTTTTCTAATAATAAAAATATTTCTATATCATGTTGTTTTTCATGCTTAACAAATACTGGCGAATCTAGTAGATACAGAAGAAAAGAGTATAGAGGATGCTAATTCAACAAGCATAAACAGGAAAGAGCTTTTGGTTAAAGTGGACCTACATTTGTTAGAGTTCGAAATGAAGACACATGTGAAGACATACGTAAGGATCTATAATTTATTTTTGTATAAATTTATTATTTGTACGCATTTTGACTAATCAACTATGCATATTTACTAGATTGACAAAAAATTTAAAGATTTGGAGCGTGTGATGAATGATAGATTCACTGAAGTTTTGAAGTCATTGTAGCAGAAAAATGAGACTGTGAAGCAGGTAGCATGCTTTAAAACAACACACATTTATTAACGACTATATTGAATTTATTCCTGCTTCTCATCCTTATGTTTTAGAAAAAAGTTGTAAAACAAAGCCCGAAAGAGGGTTAACATTCAGATGATGTTGTTGATTCTGAATGCCATACTAATTCCATCAGTCCACATTATGTCTCAAAAAAAACTGAGGAAATGGAGGTGTCCATTAGTACATATTTACTATTTTAATTATCTTATAATGTTTATATGTCTCAATATTTACTTACTTCTCAAAGGTACTAATTAACTAAATATATTTTATTGAATTTTTTTATTCTCTGATAAAAATCTATAGAAAACTAATCTAAAACAGAAATGACAAGAATGTGATCCTTCAGATAACGTTGTTGATGATGTAGGAACTACTAATACTGACAGTGTAGTGAAAGAAATTGACAAATCGGTTGAAATGGAGGATGATAAAGCCAACCAAGCATCACCGTTTCTCAAGAATGGTGAATAATATGAAAAGGTAATTAATATTCAATATGTTTTTTGTAATTAACATGACTATATTGGCATGCTTGAAATGCTAAATGTAAAATAAGACATATATGTAATCAACATTTAGGTATCTTGTACATTTTAATTAATTTAGGAGTAAGAATCTAATTCACTAAAAAAATTTTGAACAGACAGTTATGTTATTAATATTTCATATTTAAAATAATGTTTACATACAAGTTAAAACACAGTTCAGATACAAGTGAAAATAAATTTGAGATACAAGGTAAAATAAAATTTAGATACAAGTTAAAATAAAGTTTAAAGTAAAGTTGAGATACAGGTTAAAATAAAATTTAGATACAAGTTAACTAAAGTTAACATACAAGTAAAAATATAGTTCAAATACATTTTAAATTAAAGTTTAAATATAAGTTAAATTAAAGTAGAGATACCAGTTAAAATTAAGTTCAGATACAAGTTAATATAAAGTTAAGGTACAAGTTCAAGCTGTGAAACCATCCATCGTCAGAAATGCATGTAGTACACGGGCTATTTTTTTCTTAACCATGTTATACCATCAATTATGACAGTCAAAAGTCTTTAAAATCTTCTTATATACTTCTAAAAAATAAGTCCGAGATATCTTTATTAGAATCTTTTCTCAAATATTGGGCATAACTGAAGCTTCAATGCATCAGGATGCCTCTTCAGACATTTGTGTGTGATAACTGGGAAAACCTTAACTTAAGAACAACACCTGCACTTATTTAAGAAAAGAATACAGAAATCTTGGCTCTTTTAATTTTTATGGCACCAAAAAAATGATCCTTCCTTAATTAGGGCTATTATGATTCGGCACATTAGACAACATTTAATGCTTAAGAGATAATCATCAAATGCCTAAAATTGTGTTGTCTCTATTTGCAATGTAGCAAATGACTCAAGTCCTACACTGTTAATGCTTGATATACAACAAAGAAACAACAGGTGCCAGTGATTATCACTTTAATAAAATGCACTGTGTTTTAAAATATAATAGAGATACAAATTCAAATAAAGTTGCGATACAAGTTACTACTTATTGGTAAAGTCGAGATACATAAATGGACACTATTGGTACTATTTTGGTTTTAAAATAACTGGACTTTCTTGATAAAAAATTTCTTAATGTTTTAAATCATTTTTAGGATGTTGGAATTGTGAAGAAGAGTGACATTGTTGTTGAAGAAATACAACTTCTTAAAAGTATTATTCCAGGTCGATAACATGATTTGACATTGACGATTTATACGTCTCCACCAAAAACTCCTGCAGAGTATGAGATTAGTGACACCGTAATTTTGTCTGCCTTTTCTACGCCAAAAAAATGTGTCAGATGATAAAAATGTAACTACACCACGCTCAAAAAAGCAATTGAAGATTTACCGTTCTTCATTTTTGACCCATTTTGAATCAAGTTCTAAAGGAAAGAAAAAGTTGACTTCTAAAGAGCGAAAAAAATACCCATTCGAAGGTTATCATATTACTGAAAATTCACTTATTGTAGAGATGAAAATATTTAAAGAATTGATTAATAATCGCCTTTACAAGTAACATATGTCTTATTATAAATTTAAAAGTAATATACAACTTAGTATTTTTTTATTTTTTCAACTCAACTGCACCTTTATGTTACAGGAAAGATAAGGACGATTATTGCAAGGTTAATTGTTCAACACTTAAATTTTTTCAAATAGATTTAGTAGTTGCTTTTCCAAAATCCAAGAATTGGTTTTACTTGATGTATCAACAAAACATGTGCTAGATTAATGAGGTATTTTCATTATGGATAACAAAAATCTCAAATAGTGACATTGTGAAAGTATATTTTCATTCGTATATGCATTTCGTATTCCATGCTATATATGATATATTAAAGTCTGTAACATAGAGTTTTTAGATAGTCTGCATAAATTAGATGAATTCTTTAATTAAAAATTCATACTAAGAAACTTGTTTTAAATTTTTATTATTTGCTGAATTTTAGATGTTAATTTTTTTATTATGTTCATATGTTTTATTAGATAAATGATAACAAAAGATCTAACATCATATATTAATATGTTTCTTATTGAAATGTTTGTTTTTTAATTACCTTCATTTTTTCTTCAAACTTTGTTTAAGCAGATTTTCAATAGTAAATAGATTTCGGATTGTGTGATTTCTATGATGAAGTATTAAAATCTATTACATGAGCTACATTGACTGCACAAGTTATAAAACTTGTTTAAGCTAAACATCGTGCTAACAAAACTTATTTCTGTCAGATTTTTATCTTTACTGTTAGTAGAGATATTTGAAATATTTTAGCTGAATGTACTTGTATTTGATACATAATAACAAAAAAAGTATCATTCTATATGAATATATATGTTGTTCATTTGTTTCTCTTATAGTTACCAGAATTTATAAATTTATTACATTAGATACAGAAATAATAATTTGTATCTAATTACTAATTATTACAGTTGATTGCTATAACATATCAATTTATTACAATTTGAACAATTTATGAATGTCATTATGTACTACTTGAGGAAGAAGTACAAGAACATGAATTTTTCAATCACCAGATACACTACCACAGATTACTTTTTTAAAGTGTACATCGATAAGGCATATGTGAATTACTATAATTCAGATGTTGCTAAGGATTTTGCAACTCAAGATACATCTAACAGGACTGATGAGGTTGCTGATATGGAGATGTCATTAATTAACACCATCAAGGGATTGAGTACGCACGCAGGTCAGCCTTGGCATATGGTTAATGAGGTATTTGTCCCAATTAACTGTGACGGTGCCTTTCACTGAGTATTGATAGCCATTTCTTGAAAGGATCGATGCATTCGTGTGTATGATTTAATGGCCTCTTCACGAAAAAAATACAAACAACTGAGATTGACAAGTTGGTTGTAATGATTTCGACTTACCTTTAGTACAGTAATTTTACTGTGCACAAAGTACCCATTGACTGGGATGCACTGAAATCATATGACGAAAAGATCGAACGAGATCCATTTCAAGTGAAATATGTATCTAAGATAGCATAAAAAGATAGTGGATGCTTGTACGTATTACATTACCTTTTTGTTTGTTTTCATTACCTTACTCATGTATATTGATGTTTTTAATTTAATTATTCATTGGAATGTAGGGATTGTGGTGTATTTGTTGTTGTCTATGTCGAGTATCTAAGTGAGGGATTAGACATTTCATGTTCGGGTATTAATGCTTAATACCATCGTCTGAGATATGCTTCTCTTTTGTGCAAGTATGGGTCTAAAAAAGCAGATAACGGATACTTTAGTGAGAACGACGATCCACCAAGGCCAAGGAGAAAGTTCTCACCAAAAGAAACAGACTGTGTTTTGCATATTAAGTAGTTGTTTATTTGTTTGCTTGTTGGACATTACAAAATTCAAAATTTAATAGAAACTTTAATGATGTTTTGATGATGTTAGTAAGGTTTAGATACTCATACATTATGTTTTTTTAATGATTAAATAGTTTTATTTTGTTACCCATTATAATGCAATGCTCAAGCATTTCAGATATATTTATGTTTCAGAATACGTTTTTCTTGCACTTTATAAAGACATTGTATTATATACATGTTTTATAATAATATGTGTCTACAATAATAAAACATACATTATAATATAATTGTAGTAACCTTCATAACATTACATTATTTAGTATCTACAATAATTTTTTGTTCCAACTAATACTTGTTGTCTCTAAAATGCATAACAAATTATAGCATAACTTAATGGTACTATATCAAAAACTAATGACATATTAGATTCTAGAAGTGAATATTTAAACTTGTATTTATAAAATTAACTGAGAAACATCTTATTAAATTATATGTATCTAGTAAGAAAAACATATTTTACTATATAATAATTATAAATAACAAAACATTACATTATTATGTATCTATAATCATTTTTATTTACTCAGAATGCATGTTTGCCTTCAACTTGAATAACATATTATAGCAAAACTTATAGTCCTCCATGATACAACTATATTTTATAATTTATACAAATTGTGTAAACTTGTATCTATAAATTTATGAAAGATACATCCTATAAAAGTATAAATCTTTTCAATCTTTTACTACAGCATAACAACTAAAATAAAATTTACTAACATTATCAGTTCAATATATCTTACTTTATATATGATGTGTCACGACAATTTCAATCTTCAAAAAATAAAGGTAAATAATTAACAAAGGAGCGAAAGTAACTGTTTATTCCAAAAACTATTTTCTTAAAATTCTTAAAAAACAACAATGTCATCAATTAATATATCGCATTCAAAAGGTAAGAAATTCAACAACAAGATAAAAAAGTATTCCACAATATTAATCAGTCAACTGCAGTGTCACTCCTTCTTTGGAAAGAAGTTACAAGTACACCTATTGTGACCTGCATAACCACATCTCCTGCAGTAATTATTGCTCGATGTCATTGTTTCACTTGATTTCTTGTGTCGGTTTTTCATTTGCCTTCCGGGTTAACGTTTGTATTTTGATGGTAACACAACTTCGTCCATAACGTCTTGTTGCACAATCTAGTCCTTCTTATCAGGAATTGGAAACATAGATTCTTCATACATCTTCCTTAATATTTTAGGATAATAAAACTTTGAGCAATAAGGCTTCATATCAACTACATGCTTGCTTTTTAGTACTGCAATCGTGTGTTCACATGTTATCTCGTCCAATTGAAATCTACCTCAAGTGTAAGTCCTCCTATTTAGACATACAATGTACTTCCTCCCATCATCGTAAACAGAATATACATATGTTGATGACGCACTAACCTACAAGATTAGCCATAATATGTTTACACATAGATACATATTGATCTTTTTTAGAATATTTTGTTCAACTTCAACAAAAAAATTAATTAAATTACAGCAATATTTTCCACAACAAAATTTTTAAAATAAATAGTATCCTATATTATTGTAATGACCCGATTTTTAGGAACCAAAATGTCACACGATGCTCATGATCCCGAAGGACCACAAGCTAAACCTCTACTGATATCTATACCTGAACACTGCATAATATAGATAATAAATTTGGAAACTGGCCATAAGGTTCAAAATATCTAAAAATACTCAAAATTGAAAACTGAATACTAATACACTTGTACGAAAAGACTCTAAACTATCTGAACTATGGAGTTAATGGGACATGTCCCCAACTAACTCTGTCTACTAAAATTAAACCAAATCTGATATAATAATAATAATAAAAGTAAGGATCATCCTCGACTGAAGAGGACTCACTGCTATGTCTACTATTGCTGACTGGGACTGAACTGCTAAGGGTACTTTGGAACTCGTCCCTTCGAACCTCTGGAGTCAAACAAAACACCATAGCACAAATGCATCAGTAAGAGAATATAATGAGTATGAAAATAATGTAAGGCTAAATATAAGGGCTCATGCATGAACAATTACTTAACTGAATAATCATGAAAGTACTGAATGAGAACACATGCATGAATGCATGAACCATAACTGAAATCATCGTGACTCGAACTACTGAAACTTGAATACTACTTTAATCCATCTAAACTCACTACTAATGCCTAAGATACTAAACACTGAATTATCTGATACTGATAACTGAGTACTAGAGTTGAGATCAGTCTTATCTAGTAAGTGATCTCAAAAACTAATAATATTGAAACTGATTAAATGAATCTACTCATATTAGTGACTGCACTCTAAACATGTTACTTTCTACTGACTGAATTAAAGATCAAACCTCTCTAATGGATGATCCCTGAATCTACTATCAATGACAAGAAGAGATTTTATCTGAGATCGAACCTTTCTAGTGGAGGATCTTTGAATTAACTGAATCTGAGACCGAGATCAAGCCTATATAGCGGGTGATCTCTGGATCTGATAATAAGATTACTCAACTCAATCTAAGACTGAGATCAAGCCTATCTAGCGGTTGATCTCTGGATCTGATAATGAGATTACTCAAATGAATCTGAGAATGAGATCAAGCCTATCTAACATGTGATCTCTAGATCTTATAATGAGATTACTCAACTGAATTTGAGACTGAGATCAACCCTATCTAATGTGTGATCTCTGGATTTGATAATGATATTACTCAACTAAATTTGAGACTGATATCAAGCCTATCTAACGGGTGATCTCTGGATGTGATAATGATATTACTTAGCTTAATCTGAGACTGAGATCAAGCCTATCTAACGGGTGATCTTTGGATCTGATAATGAGATTACTCAACTGAATCTGAGATTGAAATCAAGCCTATTTAATGGTTGATCATTGTATCTAATAATGAGATTACTCAATAACTTTATATGGGACCATGCCTATCTAGCGGGTCGTCCACGAGTCAATGAAAGTATCTGTGTTCCTCACTGAGAGAGATGACTATATCTGAAAGTCCTGATTTCAGAGTTCTTTTTAAAAGATTGATACTTAAACTGTAACTATGGGAGTGCTCACTTAATCGACATGCCCCAAATCTAAATCGGTGGGGTCCAACCTATAACTGCAGCTGGAAGAGTGTCAATACCGTGCCATAGGTAAACACCTCTCTGGTTAATCCTCTTTAACGGGTGACCCTCACAAGAAGTCAAGCCTAAGAAAGTATAATATTCAAGCCTATCTAGCGGGTAACAAGCCTTTTTTAACGGGTGACTCCTAAATCCTGCGCTGGCTACATAGTTCTGGAGTTCAGGGATTAGTCCTAATGACTATGCCTCTCTAACGGGGAGCCGCCATCTCTGCACTCGCTCGATGATAGCTCCTACTCCCAACTGAAAGACTCTGAACTGATTCTTAACTTAAATTGAACTGAATCTGATACTAATCATATTTCTCAAATGATCTGATTGAGTTACACTGAATTTACTTAGTTCCATATCTAACAGAATACTACTGAATCTCGTTATCTGACTGCATGATATTGAGTTCCAAACTGAAAACTTGAATACTACTAGGTCTGAGCTGAGTACTGAACTAAGGCTCTAGCAATAGTGAGATTACTGAGATTTTTGAGATTTCTTAAGTTCTGTATCAGTCTGAGAGTACAAATTTCTATAACTCATTGAGTTCTGAGAGTTGTGGCTTAACCGTGATTATAGAGGAAACTGACACGGTCTCTAGACTACAACCAATTTGTTGGTTATAAGTACTCTTAGGACTCAATAACATAAAAGTAAAATATAACCATTCTTGAATAATCAAGACCATGGATATTCATTTACCATCACAATCACTAAAGCATCTCTTCAAGTACTTAGAAATCATAAACATTTAATAGTATAGGGACACATTCTATTGGCTCAAACTCCATTCAACAAAGTCTTACATCAAACACTTAGCATGTATTAAAGCCTTAGCAGGTATTGAAGAGTACATAATTGGGGAATTTCATGCTATCATGTCACAATTCATTCACTAAGGCTTTTGAACAAAAAATTTTCATGCATAGGCTTGCCCACAATTGGGGATTTCTAGTCAACATGCTATAATGGATCTAATTTATTCAAATAAGCATTTTATCAAACATATGGGGAGCATGCTTTGCTTATTCAACATTTTATACACTTAATTGACATGAAAACATCACTTGACAAGCAACTTGAAGAGGGTTTATTATGAACATCACATGAATATCAATTGCTAGGGTCAAAGCTTGAAACCTCATCAATAAAACATGAATTAAAACTTAATATTAGCATGAACTCCAATCTCAGTTCACATGAATCATGAAAACCCATAAACATAAGATCTTTGAAATTTAGAAAAGGGTTCTTGAACTTCTTGAATGAAAGGGACCCAAGAATCAACATCTGCATACATTAGAAGACTCTTTCTTAAAGGTTCTTGAAGAAATACTTAGGCTCGTTCCTTATTTCTTGGATAGGGTTCTTAACTTCTTGAGGAGAAAATATTTTTATTTGGGGAAAAATTGATGAATAATGAAGTATTATCGTTATTTAGGGTATAGATCCCTTATATAGACTAGTTTGGGGCTTTAGAAAATTACCAATTGGTCCATGAAATTTAAAAACAAAATCTAAAAATCTCGATTTCACATGCTGGTGTGACGCGGTGGAATCGCGCTAGCTCACTGTAAATTGGACAATTGGGAAATTGGTTGGTGGAGCAACGTGGTGGAAATCGCGTTACCACCTTGGTTACGAACTGGAAAGGCACCACAATGCAGTGAAATCGCATAGGTGCATTGGAAATTGATAACTCTAAAATTAATCCTTGGCACTCTGCGCCATAATCGTGGAGGCTCACTTGATTATGACGATTGGAATTTTGGTTGACTTCGCGATGCGCAAAGTACCAAGTGGTACACTGTCTCACTAAAATGGCTTTAACTCTTTGCCCGAGTGTCGGATTTGGGTGACTTTTGTATCAACGGAAAGTTTTTTCAATTCCCTATATCATAAAAAGTCCATATTAGGGAAATTCTACATGGTTTAAAATACTTCTCACTTGGGAAGACACTTCTCATCCTTTTAGGGCTGGATTAACACTTTACTGAACACATTCTAAGGCTCAGACTATCAGAGAAGTTTGCGGAGTCTTACAATATCTACCCCTTGGAAACATTCATCCTTGAATGTTGCTTGATAGGCTAAGAATAATGATTCACTAAATTCACTTAAGGAATGAGAACATCTGAAACATAAGTATGCAACTGGAACCACTGATGTTCTGAGTTCACATACTGAATATGCATATCTGATGCATGGGACACTTGACTGAAGCTACTCATAAGTTGAATTCTCATAATAGGCATACATATCTAATACATGGACTCACAACTGAGTTGATCTCAGGAATGAATGACTGAACACAATGAAAAGCTAAAATCTTTCTACTGAACTTGCATATCTAATGCATGAATTTCTGACTGACCTGACTCTCGAAAGCATGATTGGCTATGCAATAATAACTGATGTTAACTTTGTAAGGAGAGTATAAACATACAACTGAATGAGTCTAAGGACATAAAAGAATTCAATATCATGGGCCATCTCCCCCTTAGGTCTCTATGTCTCTCTAAACATACTTCTCTAGAATACTGTGGTGGTACACGGGGCACCTATGAACCGGGTCATGATTAACCGACTGAGATCTAAAAATAATAAAGGACTCATGCTGACATATAAGATCAAAATGGGAGCAAAGGATCTAACAATGCATATCATAAAGATGAAGGACTCA
Organism: Capsicum annuum; assembly: GCF_002878395.1. Taxonomy (NCBI): domain Eukaryota; kingdom Viridiplantae; phylum Streptophyta; class Magnoliopsida; order Solanales; family Solanaceae; genus Capsicum; species Capsicum annuum. The sequence continues at coordinate 55,211,766 of NC_061115.1, forward strand.
TAACATACCCGAATCTATATCAGGGAACCTTTCTTGATCATGGTGGGTCTGATGCGCATGAAGTCTGTTCTGACGCTGACCACTGCTGCCATCGGAAGGGGCAACCTACTAAAGAAACTCTCTACACCTATGAGCTAGCAATCTACACTCTGGCATTTTGTGTCCTAGCCCACCACACCCAAAGCACATATTACTGTCGGCTCTACACACTCCTAGGTGACTCTTGCCACACTCTTCATAAAGCGGATAGGTATGAACACCACTAGTAATACTCTGGGCTTTAGGGTCTGGTGCCCCATCTTGATTGACATCCCCGAACTTTGGTGTGGGTACACTAGCTGAGGATGGAGCTGGGACTGATAATTTCTAACTATGCAGAGAACGGCTACCACCCTAGGATCTTGCCTGAGAGAAACCATGACTACCTGTACTGGCTCTCTTACTCACTCACTCTTTTTTTTTCCTTATCTGCCTCAATCTTCTACACATACATCATCATCCTAGAAAGGTCCATATCTCTATTGAGCATAACAGCCCTACACTCTTTTAACACTAACACGGACACACCAGTCATAAACTTACTCATACTTGCTCTAGGTCAGGGGCATACTTAGCTAATTGGTTAAACTTAAGACAACACTCTTTCACTGTCATAGAGCCTTTAGGTTCACGAAATCTTCTACCTTAGCTTCCCTCATCTCTAGTGGAAAAAACTTATCTAAAAAGGCATCTTAAAACTACTGCCAAGTCATGGGAGTTACATCCTCCCCTCTACCATCTTTCACATCACAACCCAATTATGAGTTATATCCTTTATCCTATAGGATGCTAACTCTACACTCTCCTCCTCAGAAACATGCATAACCTGAGTGATCTTTTTTACCTCCTCAAGAAAAAGCTATGGCTCCTTACCTGCTACTGACCCATACAACTCTGGCGGGTTTATTTTCATGAAATCTCTAATTTTGGTGGGGCCACAGCCTGACAGTTACCCTGAACATTAGTCACACTTTGGGCTAGCGCCTGAAAAGCTTCCCAAAGCACTGCATGTGAGATATTCTCATTCTCATAATCTACTGGCTGAGGTATCTGGTCATCAACCCTATAGGCATTATCTCTGCAAGAAGGCATACTCTGTAAATGGAAGAAAAAGGTGTATTGGACTGAGGATCAACTTGAGGTCATGCTCAATCTCACGACATGAATACTGAAAGAAGGAAAACTTCTCCTAAAACATCTTATATCCTCTTGCACATAAATATAGAGCGCAATACACCCATGCATAAGAGTCTTCTAGATGCGGATTTTCAGACTCCCTAGGACACTATTGACCCTTAGGCTCTAATACCAAGTTTGTAATGACCCAATTTTCTGGAATTAGAACGTCACATAGTGCTCATGATCCTGAAGGACCACAAGCTAACCCTCTACTGATATCTATACTTGAACACTACATAATATAGATAATAATGCAAAAACTGGCCATAAGGTTTAAAACATCTAAAAATACTCAAAATTGAAAACTACTTACTGATACACTTATCCAAAAAGCCTCTGAATTTTCTGAACTGTGGAGTTGATGGGACATATCCCCAACTAACTCTTTCTACTAAAATTAAACTAAGTCTGATATGATAATAGTAAAAATAAGGATCATCCTTAACTAAAGAGGACACACTGCAATGTTTAGTGCTTCTGACTAGGACTGAACTGCTAATGGTACTCTAGATCTCGTGCCTTTAAACCTATGGTGTCAAATAAAATACCATAGTGCAAATGTGTCAGTACGAGAATGTACCGAGTACGAAGATTTGGTAAGGCTAAATTCAAGGGCTCATGCATGACTAATTACTTAACTAAATAATCATGAGAGTACTGAATGAGAACACATGAATAAATGCACGAACCACAACTAAAATCATCGTAACTTGAAATACTGAAACTCGGATACTACTTTACTTCTATCTAAACTCACTACTAATGCTTGAGATACTGAACACTGAATCATCTGATACTGATAACTGAGTATTGGAGTTTAGATCAGTCTTATCTAGTAACTGATCTCAAAAACTAATAATATTGAACCTAATTATATGAATCTACTCATATTAGTGACTGCACTCTAAACATGTTACTTTCAGCTGACTGAATTAAAGATCAAACCTCTCTAATGGATGATCCCTGAATCTACTATCAATGACAAGAAGAGATTTTATCTGAGATCGAACATATCTAGCAGAGGATATCTAAATCTAATAATAAGAATACTCAATTGAATCTAAGACTGAGATCAAGCCTATCTAGCGGTTGATCTCTGGATCTAATAATGAGTTTACTTAGCTAAACCTGAGACTGAGATCAAGCCTATGTAGTGGGTAATCTCTTGATCTGATAATGAGATTACTCAACTAAATCTGAGATTGAGACCAAGCCTATCTAACCGGTGATCTCTGGATCTGATAATGAGATAACTCAACTGAATCTGAGATTGAGATCAACCCTATCTAATGGGTGATCTCTAGATCAGATAATGAGATTACTCAACTGAATCTGACACTGAGATCAAGCCTATCTAATAGATGATCTATGGATCTGACAATGGGATTACTCAACTAAATATGAGATTGAGATCAAGCCTATCTAATGGGTGATCTCTGGATCTGATCATGAGATTGCTCAACTGAATCTGAGACTGAGATCAAGCCTATCTAAAGGGTGATCTTTGGATACGATAATGAGATTACTCAACTGAATCTGAAATTGAGATTAAGCCTATCTAACAGGTGATCTCTGGATATGATAATAAGATTAGTCAATAAATTTATGTAGGACCATGCCTATCTAGCGGGTGGTCCATGAGTCAATGGAACTATCTGAGTTCCTCATTGAGATAGATGACTGTATCTGACAGTCCTAATTTGTAATTTTTTTTGAAGATTGATACTAAAACTGTAACTGTGGTAGTGCTCACTTAACCGACATGCCCCTAATCTAAATTGGTGGGGTCCAACCTATAACCCCAGCTGGAAAGGTGTCAATATCGTGCCACGGGTAAAGACCTCTCTAGTCAAGCCTCTCTAACGGGTGACCCTCATAGGAAGTCAAGCCTAAGAAAGTATAATAGTTAAGCCTATCTAGTGGGTGACAATCCTTTTCTAACGGATGACTCCTGCATCCAGCGCTGGCTACACAGTTCTGGAGTTCAGGGATTTCTTCTAACGACTCTACCTCTCTAACGGGGAGCCGCCATCCCTGCACTCGCTCGGTGCTAGCTCCTACTCCAAAGTGAAAGACTCTGAACTGATTCTTAACTTAAACTGAACTGAATTTGATACTGATTATATTTCTCGAATGATCTTACTGAGTTACGCTGAATTTACTTGGTTCCGTATCTGATGGAGTACTACTTAATCTCGTTATCTGACTGCATGATACTGAGTTCCAAACTGAATACTTGAATACTACTAGGTCTAAGTTGAGTACTAAACTAAGGTTAGAATACAAACGATACTGAGATTACTGGGATTTCTGAGATTTCTTAAGTTCGTATCTGTTTGAGAGTATAGATTTCTATGAATCACTGAGTTCCTAGAGTCGTGGCTTAACCGAGATTATCAAGGAAACTGACACAGGCTTTAGACTGCTGCTGATTTGTCAGGTATAAATACTCTCAAGACTCGATAACATAAATTTAAAACATAACCATTCTATAATAATCAAGACTATGGAATTCATTCACCATCACAATCACTAAGCATCTCTTCAAGTACGTAGAAATCATAAACATGTAATAGTATAGGGAGACATGTTATTGGCTCATACTCCATTTAACAAGGTGTTACATCAAACACTTAGCATGTATTAAAGTCTTAGCATGTATTGAAGAGCACATAATTGGATGTCACAATTCATTCACTAAGGCTTTTAAACAAACACTTGGCATGCATGGGCTTTCACACAATTGGGGATTTATAGTCAACATGCTATAATGGCTTTAATTTCTTCACATAAGCATTTTATCAAATATATGGGGAGCATCCTTTGCTTATTCAAAAATTTCTACACTTAATTGACATGAACACATCACTTAACAAGCAACTTGAGGAGAGTTTATTATGAATATCACATGAATATCACATACTAGGGTCAAATCTTGAATCCTCATCAACAAAATATAAATTAAATCTCAATAATAGCATGCACTCTAATCTCAATTCACATGAATCGTTAAAACTCATAAACATAAGATCTTTGAAATTTAGAAAAGGGTTCTTGAACTTCTTGGATGAAAAGGACCCAAGAATCAACATCTGCATACCTTAGAAGACTCTTTCTTAAAGGTTCTTGAAGAAATCCTTAGGCTTGTTCTAATTTCTTGGATAAGGTTCTTGACTTCTTGATAGAGAAAATATTTTGATTTGGGGAAAAATTGATGAAGAATTATTTTCGTTATCTAGGGTATAGATCCCTTATATAGACTGGTTTGGGGCTTTAAGAAATTACCAATTGGTCCTTGAAATTTAAAAATGGAATCTAAAAATCCCGATTTCACATGCTGGTGAAACGCGGTGAAATTACATCATCTCACTGATAACTGGACAATTGGGAAACAAGTTGGTGGCGCAATGCGGTGGAAATCACGTTGCCACCTTGGTTGCAAACTGTAAAGGCACCGCCGACGTGGTGGAATCGCGTTGGTGCACTGAAAATTGACAACTCTAAAATTAAGCTTGGCGCTACATGCCATAATTGCAGAGGCTCACTGGATTTTAATGATTTCCATTTTGGCTAGCTCCGCGATACGCTAAAGTACCAGGTGTTGTACAATCTCATTAAAATGGCTCTAACTCTTCACCTGAGTGTAGAATTTGGGCAAATTTGATATCGACGGAAAGCTTATTCAATTCCCTTCATGAAAAAAGTCCATATTACGGAAATTCTACATGGTTTAAAATACTTCTCACTTGGTTTGACACTTCTCAACCTTTTAGGGTCGTATTAACACTTTACTGAACACACTCTAAACCTCAGACTACGAGAGAATTTTGCGAGGTCTTATAATTATGAATCAATAATTCTATAATATGTAAAACAAAACAAAACATCAAAACTAACATTAAGCCTTGTAGATTTTGAAGTATTTACTTAAAGAATTCCTTCAAATTTACTACCAAGTGACATGTTTGCATAAGATGCTCTTTCTCTTTTCTTGCAATTCCACTTTCCAAACAATTTCTGGCTTGCTCCAAAAAATCTACTATTAGCTACTCACGTGCTAGCTTTAATTTACCATTGATGCACTCTGCTATATTTGAAGTCATTATTCTTCCACAGTTAATAGGTGCATACACGCATTCCCACTTTTCAAATCCAACATCCTCAAGATAAGACTTTACCCTCTGATCAATCTTTTTAACTTGATTCCAAACAAATTAAACTCATCTTCGCGGTAAGACTTTGCCATAAAATAGTAAATATCGCTAAGTCTATCTTTAATCTTCCTGAAGTTTGTGCAAACATTCTTACACAAGTGCTAAATGTATGTGAGGTGCGGCACATTCGGATATACAACACTCACAACCTTTATTAAGCTTTCATAATGGTTGAATACAACACACATACTATCGTGCTCTCCAAAAGAAATTATGAAATTCTCGAAAAACCAAGTCCACGAATTATCATTTTTACTGTCAACAACACCATACACAATCGACAGAATGCATCCTATAATTTTGATAGTAAAAAAATTAACTAAGCCGATACAAGTAAATGATTTCTCAAACTAAAAAAAAAATTAACAAAAATTATGATCTGAACTACATCACAAAATAAATATACATAAAAATAAATATAAATTACCTGCTCAATCAAGAGTGCTTGCGGAAACAAATGTACCTTTTTATGCTCCACTCAAATGCGCACCATCAACCACAACTATAGGCTTGCAATACTCGAATCCACTCTTCAAAGGTTGCAATGCAACAAACAAATACATAAATTTATTATCCTCTGATTTATGCATTCTAATATGTGAACCTGGATATACGTTATTTAACATGTATATATATCGAGCCATTTGTCGATAATGATGCGCAGGTTTTCCCCTTAACATCTTAATCGCATATTCTTTAGCCCTCCAAGCTTTTTGATAGTTAATGTCTACACCAAAAATATTTTTAATATCTTTGATTATATCATTCGGGGTATGTATTCTCTTATAATTGACAAGTTTTTGTGAAGCAAAACCACTAACAAACCCAACTATAGCTTGAAGCTGAGTAAAAACTCGGTCTTTCAACGGGCATGTGTGAACATCCTTGAAAAATCTAAATTTAAATAGTTTTATCCCCCGACGACATGATGCTTTAAAGATCTAAACACAATCCTCCGAACGGCATCGTAGGACATAGCTGAATCAATGAAAACAAAAAATTTAAAATTATTTTTCTTCACGCACTGAGAAAAAATAGATTTGTATATTCAATAAGTGCATTGAATACTTGTACAACATGTATCTAAAAAATTTACAACATGCATCTAGGACATTTCTATATATTTAGGACATTTCTGTTATATATGTGAAACTAAAACACAATAAGAAATATAATTAAAGATAACTTCATAATCTGAGATACGAGATGAGCAAAAAGTATCATATTCATAACAAAATATATCTTGACGTGAAACACATCCAATATGTATGTATGAAATTTACAACCTGTATATAGCACATTTCTATGTATCTAGGACATTTCTATTATATATGTGAAACTAAAACACAACAAGAAACATAATTAAACATAACTTCATAAACTAAGATACAAAATTAACAAAATGTATCATTTTCATAACATAAAGACATAAAAAAAATCTGTAAAATAATCATCAACCCAACATTGAATACAAAATTAAATTAACATACACAAAATTAACAACACCTGCTACATAAAAAACATAACATACCTTTTTTTGTCCGATCTTTTGACATAGTAATTGAAGGAATGCTCAATTATAAACTGTGCCATAACCGAAATGAGAATACACTTGTCCTTGTAGATTTGCCCAACCTTAACATCACTATGTTTGCAATCAGTAATGAACTTGTTCCCCTTGCTATCCCACAAAAACATAGAAAAAGTAGAATTAGATTTATAACTAATTATTTCTGCAACTTTTTCTGATGGACTTTTCAAACACATTACAGCACCAACTTTCCCATCAAAGAGCATTTCACTAGCAGACTTATCTAATGTAGTGATGATAAGAGGATACGTCCCAAATCCATGCTCAGTTTTTTAAATTTCGACATACAGCTTCGCACTTATTTTGTTCCGAATCAACAAGGGACAGGCATTTCCTTCGACAATGTAACGAGCTTAAATTTTTTTCCTTTTTTCGTCGATTTCTAGATCACCCGCAATTGTAGAAATCAATTTTTCGCAAGTAACATGTTCACTGACCACAATTTCATCACTTTTATAACCAACATACTCGATTTGGTTAACCCAAATACCGGAATGACGTAACAACACCAAAATATTCATATCAAACAAATGAAATTAACAAATCAAATGAAAAAATTGGTATGTTTTCTCTGAACAAGAAGAGTGAAGTTTTTTCAATTTCAAAAAAATATTATGAAAACGTTTATGTTTTAATTTCGTGGAAGAATAAACTGATTACCATAAATTGTGGGATTTCTTTTTGTTTTTTTACCTTAATTAGTTAGCTTAAATGTTGTTTTAATGCAAACTTATCTGTTACAATCCCTTAAAACGTGCTGATTTAGTTAATTAATATTTGTATCTAATATGATTAACATGTATCAACAGAGGTCAAATGTTGGGATTTTAGGACATTTTGAAAAAAGTTAGAATTTTTAGTAACTAATAGTAAACATGTCGTAATATATGTCATTTTTACTATATAAATTAATAGGAAGTCCATTCTCTTTCTGTAATAAAGTTTCGGACTTCTCTTCTATATATGTTTTATGGAAAAAATCCAACACAAGTGAACAATAAAATTAGATGGCTTCTTTGTATTTTACTATGTTTATTAGTTGGAAAATAATTCGTTAGCTTAGAAAATTAAGTGTTTGGGTGATTGGGTCCAATGTATGCACTATATCATGCTAAGCTACAATGATTAAGTGATTAATTTAAGTAAGAACAGCGGCAAATTGTAGCTGCGGATTCGGCATAACTCGGTAGGCATCATTAACACCTATGTTTTCACATTGTGTTGTCTTTCAACAATATATATTGAGGGTTGGGGGGAGGGGGGCATAAGTATATATTTTCGTGTGTAATATTTCAAGATAGAGATATTTGCCTACACTCATTCTACTCTGGACCCAACTTATGAAATTGCATTAAATATGTTGTTGTTGAATATCACTCAAGTTATGTCCCGCATGACTTCAGTTTCTAAGAACTCAATGCCCACAAACTTAAAAAGATAAAATTAAAGATCAACTCATTTAAAGTATTGCAATTGAAGACCAGCACATTTTTAGAAGCAATTTGTGCGGTTTCAACATTCATTAGCTTTACCTTAATCCATGTATTGTGTTGAAAATATAATTTAATATATTTAGAACCCAGTAAACTTATAGTCCAAATTAACATAATCTGACCAAGGATACATAATAATTAAGTATTCACTTTTATATGTAAAAGACACATAGTCAACTAACCTTTGAAATTTCTTTATTTATTTATTTATTTATTTTCTGTTTGGTGAATCATGGTGCCATATAATGGTCAATAGATTGCTAATTAGTAGCTACTAACTTAATTCTGTGCATAGTAACTGCATGGAGATACACATTTTCTTATTGATTCTTCTCTTTCTATCTCAATTTTCTACATCACTTACTCTGTTATCATTTTCTTCCTCGAATGAAAAGGACCAAGAAGCTATTCTAGCTTTCCAAAATCTTATTACAAGTCCGAATCATTTTTTGGCCAATTACTCGACCAAGAATACTTATTTTTTACTCTTAGTTTGGTGTCACTTGCAGTCCAAAAAGCCAAAGGGTTGTAGTCTTGACTCTTCCTAATTTGCAACTTCAAAGCACAGTTTTCCCGTCTTTCGCCAATTTATCTTTTATAATAGAGCTTAATCTTAGGAACAACTTCTTTCGTGGCAGAATCCCTTAAGGCCTTGGCAACTTACCCCACCTGCGACAGATTGGCATTAAGAACAAACTCCAAGGAAGTATCCCAACAAATTTGTTTCAACACTGAAGAATTCAAATTATTTCATTCGCATTCAATAAACACGATTGTGAAATGTGAAAAAGACCATGGTATGTACCTGAACTCAGAGTCTTGGATCTCTCAACAACAATATCACAGGTACAATCCCTTCTTCTGTAGGAAACGCCGCAAAATTGATGAAATTCGATTTATCTAATAACAAAATTAATGGCAATATTCCACAGGAGATACGTAATCTGAGTGAACTTGCAGAGTTGTTCTTTTTTGATAATCAATTAACATGCTCCATTCCTACAATATTATTTAATATCTTGTAACAACCGAGACTTTTAATGTGCGATAAATGGGTAATTTAGCATATATTATTAATATTAATTAATAGAATTAAAGTGCGCAAGCCAACATACAAAACCCTCTCCCTTATTCTTGTGGATGCACATTCTGTTTAAGGAGTAAAAGGTAGAGAAACATTTTTTTTAGTTTTCAGAAGCAACAACATCTTCGGAGAAGTAGAAAAGAAAAGAATTATGGCAATTGATCTCTTTACTCTTGGAAGAGAACGAGCCAATGACGTAGAATATCATTAGCGAGCAACATTCACCCGCGAAACTTCATATTTATAAGGTGTGCATCTTATTTGTAATTCTTTAGCGTGGAAACTGTGCACACAAAGAGTATTTGGAAAGATTGATCCTAATAGTTTTAAAGGTATAGAGCGGAAACCATTGATTATTAAGGATTGAAGAAAAAAATTACATTATGATGTAATGATTGAGCAACTACAGAGAGAAAAGGGATCATATTCATCTTGTAGGACTTCTAATTGTGTATTGATATTAATTGACCTTGGACATATTAACTTCATTCACGTGAATAAAAGAGTACTTACTGCATAAAGTTGCACATTCTTTGTATTAGTGGAGTGTTGGATGCGTAGTAAAAAAATGTCTTAGGTAATTTGTTTATATAAGATTATAATTGAGAAGTTTGGTTCGAAAGATGACAGTTTTTATAATCTTTAATTCATGAGTTAAGGTGTCAGATATTAAGATTTAGTTCAAATCTTAAAAGTTAGGAATATTGAAACTTAATTGCGAACAACAAAATAATATTAAAAATTAATATTTTTGTATATATTGAGGCGATTGGTGTTCATTCGGTTGGTTTTTTATTTGTTGCAAGGATGTGGAAAGCTTGTTTTTAGCGAGGTAAGTGAGACTTTAAGCTTTGTGTGCATACTTTTTAAATTTATTTTTAAAAATGTGGTTCTGTCTACGTGGTCCATGTGTTGGGACGAGCATGTGCTTGGCAGAATCGACGGTCTTTAAGGCCAGTCATATATACATTATGTTTGAAAATATTAATTCTTCCCTTATAAATTATTTTGTGATGTGATATGATTGTGTACTGTGAGATTGGGGCATTGTTTATGCTTCTTAATTCCATTGGGGCATTGTGTATGCATCTTAATTTCGTTAGGGCATTGTGTATGCTTCTTAATTACATTGGGGCATTGTGTATGCTTCTTAATTCTGTTGGCGCATTGTGTATGCTTTGCTTAAGTATTGTGTATGCTTGTTGATTTGATATGGGACATTGTGTATGTTTTCTTGAGTATTGTGTACTCCTGATATATTTGACGCATTGTGTATGTTATCCGAAACTCTTGATATTGGTTAATTACTTTAATTACAAATTATGCTAAATACTATGTATGAATTTTATAGAGGTATATGGTTCTTGATGAAGGATTTTTGGGATTCGTTGGTCACCTTATTATGATATACTTCCTGTTTGTAATAACTTTATATTTTTGGTGTTGTTTTTCCTAATGCTTATCCCAGGAGTACTTAAAGTAGAGAGCCAATGATCTTTCTAGGTTATATTTTATATATAGCTCACTCCTTACTTACATGTTTGCAGATACTACCGTGCAAAGTAAAACTAGTGGGTGACGGTTACTTTGTAGGGATTCTATTGTCAAAGTGAGCATTTATATTATTCGTGGAGGCTTTTGTTTCAAATTTAGCTATCTAGTTGATATTTTTTTCATTGGGTTTGGATGCCCGAAGGTTGAACTCATGTAACACTATTTTCTATGCTCCATATTTGAGTAATGTTTAATTTATAGCTTAATTATGATTTTTTTTGTTGAATTATTATTCGTATTTATAGATGTGTTGGAGTTTCACATCTTATCTTAGTTCTTATTAACTAGTAAAGTGTTAGGAAAATTGGTTCTTTCAACAGGTGGGTTAGCGGGTGCCAGTCACGTCTAGGGATTATTTTTGGGATGCGACATATCTCATCCATACTTGTCATATATTTGGAATACAATAGCCTCCCTAGTCCGCTCTTGCTTGATGAAGGAATTGTTTTGTCAAATCTTAAGTATCTAAGTGTTGAAAATAATAATTTAAAGTTGGAGTAAGAATTCTTAGTTGTTTAGGATTTCTTGTTAGGACCAAAATTACGAGGTTTCATACAAAATCTAGTAAAGTAAACTGAAAAAGACTCCAAATAAGAAGATATGAGAGAAATACACCAATAAGACACAATAATTTAAAGAGCTACAGTCAATCGACCTGCATTTACAAAAGGAGATGAGCAATTCAATATATAATATAGAGAAAAAACTATCAAGAGAGACAACTTCACATAATTAACTCAGAATAAAAGGAGTTTTATACAAGTCACACTGCAACACTTGTGTCTCACAAATTCTCTTGCTAAACAAAACTCTCAAAGCTCTTAAGACTATATTGTGGATGGTACCAAACTAGAAGGATGAACTTATATTAATAGAGTTATAAACCTTTTTTCCACAAGAGAAAGAATTAGTCAAATATGGCGAATCTATGTTTTCTTTTTCCAAAGATAATTCAATTATGGTAAAAATTCAGGACAAATACCCAATAATTAGATTTAGTATTTTTGATATTTATTTAATTCATATCTAATTATGATTAATATCTGTTTGTCTTAGTTCATATATGAATCAATTTTCTAGTCCTAATTTAATTTGATTTCATTCTACTGTTATAAATAGGGGTGTTCTATCACATATTTGACGTAAGGAGTGTAATGGAGAATTATTTTAGTTCATGAATAAAATATTTTGGGATAATACATAAACATGCCCTTTAACTTGGCTTCTAATTATAACTATGATCTTTAGCTTTTTCAGTGCACAAATAGACCCTTTAACTATACAAAAGTTGAACAAAAATAACAGTCCAATCCTGCAACTCATATGCGTGAAACTCAATCTCCCCTATGTAGATTAGTAATTCACCCAAATGTTGTCACCTAATTAAAAAGACACATATAAATTTTAGAGATTAAAAAAATAATTAATATATCACATAATCACAAATATACGTACTTTTGAGATATTTTTCTTAAGAAAATAAAAAAATCCATTAAAAGGATTGAAGTTCGATGACAGTGAAAAGGTGATTTAGAAAAATATTGAAGTCCTATCAAAACCCTATAAAATCTCCATCTCTTATCTCCTTTCAATTAAAGAAAAATTGTTGAAATATTACATTGAAGCTTCATAAACTTGGGTGTTTATTAGTTCTTCATCCTCAATTTACAAAGGTATGTTTTGTTTTTCCATTTTAGAGAGTTGTTTTTCAATTACTTTATTTAAAAGTTAGGATTTTTCTCTATTCATCAGTTAGTATTATTTCTTTTAACATATTTAATTATATGGATCATATTACTGCTCTTTTTCATCATAGAGGTCATTCTTACAAAGGTCGATATATGTCAAAATTGTCAAACATCTTGTTTGAAATAGATAAGGACCACTTCTCTTTGACTGGACTAAAATCTAATCCAAAAGACATTGAGTATGATAAAGTTGAAGCTTTTTATGTTGAAGACCCTGTGATCTATAGATTTGTCAAGTTGAAAAGCGAGTACCAATTATATAATTGTGTTAAAGAATTAAGGTGTGGTTCAAATTTTTAAGTTATTCTTAATACATGTGATTATTAAAGGAGGGTGGTCCACTGCTAACAGTGTTTTAGGATCATTTGTTGATAAAAAAAAATGAAGAATTTAGGAATTGTTGTAGTTCTTTAAATCTAGAAAAGTTACAAATGAGACCTTAAATAAGTAGATGGATGTGAACAAGTTCCTCAGAAAGAAAAATAATGACTTTAATGAGTTTGGAGAGAAAGACTTGGATTGCATTATAGATGAACATGATAAAGAAGTTGATAAAATTGAGATATTTTAGGAAAATTCCGAGACGATAGAAGAGTACTGAAGCCGCAAAAAACTTGTATCCAACTTGTTTAAGAGTACAAAAGAAGCATAAAAATTAAATCTTGAGTACAAATAACGTTTAATCAAAGAAAACTCATCTAAAATGCAACCTTATCCGACCCTCTTCACATCCAAGAAACCAACGACCTAGATAGTTTATAGTCCAAGAAATCTACAATATTACTTTTTTTACAATGACAAAACAAATTAGATGTCATTTTCATTTAGCAATGAGATGAAATGTCCTGACCCGAGCCAAGGCCCTGGAGGCAAAGGGCATGCCGAACTATGAAGGCCTGAGAGACCTCTTATTATACTATTATAAGCATAATTCATATGAAACAAAAGTGAGGAAGATATAGGGAAATTCAAGGGGAACTCATAACCAAACTGTGTAACTAAATCTAGTCTACGAATCCTCTACTGAATACTAACTGTCTAGGCTGGGACAAGATCCTCGGCTGGATCATAAATAAAAGAAGTCAACATATGAATAGATGCTTTTTGAAAGATGGATTATTCACCAAATATGTCATATTCAAATATTCTACTGATGTGATGGATCATGGAACTGTACCTTAAAACCTACATCATGAGACAATGCAGCCGCCATGAGGACCGGTTAATACTTGAAATATACTGGTATACAAAACTAACCAAAAACAACATATATTTTGTATAATATAACCGAGAGCATTATGAAAAAAGTTAAACACAATAAAGGTCAAAACACATGGGCGTAATTAAAGAGTTCCAAACCATTCATGTAAAAACCTAGACAATACTTTTTGTTTGACTTTAAAACTAGATGGTACACCTACAAACATAGCACTTACGAGTTATATTGGTCCGTCAATAGCTCATCGGTCAAGCTCTCCATCCAAGTTTTACACAATGGGTGGAGTGCTCTAACCTGACAAGCCAAATGGCTTATCAGGATCGTACAATCTTTATTTCAGGACATAATAATCCCGCATCAGAAAAATACGATTTTGGGTAATGAGTTATCTGAACCTGTGCCTTCTTCGGGTAATCATCTATCTCTCTTAGAGCCCATTTTTAACCTCTTAAAATCATACATCATGCTTATATATTTCATCTATTCTTCTATTAGGGGCATATCATAATAGGGTATCTCCATACCCAAATTTGTAAGTCATATCATATCATACCATATTGTTATACCATGTCATATCCATAGTCCATCTTATTCAAAAACTTATTATTGAACCCCGAGATGATTCGATTATCATAATGGATTGCTCTTTCAAAGAAGATATACAAGTTCAGGAAAAACAATTTTTTTTCAAGACATAACTCTTAGGTGGTTATTGCATAACTCATACAAGTTTCATGAGAAACAAAATCATGTCTTTGAAATAAATTAAGGGCTCTATGAAAAATAATATAAGGAATCAATCCATAATTTAATAAAAGAGCATTAGAAACATCAACCTTTATGTATTAATTTGAGAGTCCACAACAAAAGTAAAATACATAATCCTTGTCATAAAATTGGAGTTCATAGTTCAAACACTTCAAAATTCCTAACATACACATAATCAAACTTTCAAACTTGTAGAAACCCTCATAGTAAATACAAAATTTCATCATAACAACAGAGTTTCATAATTCATGCTTTTAAATTAATCCAAAGTTTCATAATTCATGCTTTTAAATTAATCCAAAGTCCATAACCATATAAGAGGGAGTCTTCATAAACCATGCTCTTAAATATATTGTCAAAATTCATGCATACATATGTACATAAATACACATTGAGAATCTATAGAGAAATCATACTTACACCCATGAGTTTTAAGATAGTTCTACATACCTTTCTATAGAGGGAAATTAAAGAAAAACCTTAAGTTGGGAATCTAAAGCTTTAGAATTGACAAACCCCTTATTGATGTTTTTGGGAGGAAAATAATGATGTTTTTGGGAGGAAAATAATGATGATTTAGGGGCTTTTAATTAATTTTGGAAGAATTTAGGGTTAAATGATGGATTGAAGAGCTATGCGCGGGGGGGGGGGGGGGGACGTACCATTTTGCCCTTGATTAAATATGGGAAAAACATGTTTGAACAATCAGGAAGGGAGGGTTGTGCGACGACCCTAATATCAAAGATTTAGCTTTTCCTCACGATCCCAAACACGGAGTACTAACATTTATTCATGACACCAATCGTGCACCCTGAACAATGCCTCACTAAAATACTCATAACTTTTGATTCAAAACTTGGATTGATGAATGGTCAGTTGCATTGGAAAGAAGACTTCAAGATATTTAATTTGATATGTAATGGTCCATATAACTTGATATATTCTATGAGTAATGATCGTTGGAAGTTCACCCAAGTAAAATCATCAACTAAAACCCAACTGGTGGAAAATGCTCAACTAAACTTTGAATTAGGAGATTTTTATGATGTATATTCATCTCCAAAGATGTTTCCACACTAAATTATTGTTATTTACACTTATATGTTAGTTGAAATCATAGGTTTTGGGTCTATATACATGGAAGAATGGATCAAACTCTATCCAAAAAATGTGGCGTGTTAAATGATCTCCTCCTTGGGATCATTCGTCCTCGAATAATAGATGGGAACTTGTTGAAGGTATAGAAGTATGGAATAAAGGATGTAATCTCAGATTAGGAAATTTTCCCTCAACGCAACATATATAGGGATTCAAGAAAAGCCTCATTACATCACCAAGTGAATCGTGTAAGTACGAAGTATGAGAAAATGAGAATTAACATAGAGATAACCTTGCACATGAGTTCTATGGATCATAATCGTCACAACATAAGGCATAAGTTTATTTGGTGATCATAGGATTTGATTTAAATGATACTTGACATGAAATAAGTTTTTTCAAGACATAGGAATAGATGTATCCTCAACCTTACATGATACGACCAATAGCCCTTAAATTCAACAACATTTCTCAACTAGGCCATCTACTACGAACAATACACATCATCATTTCCAACTTACAATTCCCCCACAACATACCTAACTATAAGAGTCTGAGCCCCACTACACAGTACTTCAATGTAGAAACCTAACCTAGAGTTTAAAGGTTCTAGCTTAAGCTACGGGACTCTTTACTTTACATCCATTTAAGAAAATTACTTCACCTTATCAATATAATCAAACAACCTCAGGTCTTAAGTCAAGGGTTACTAACCATATAACACATTGGTTTGTGCATTTATCAATCACAACATTCAAGCCTATCTTTACTAGACCCACTTTATGGACCTCCCTACTAAAAATCAGCAACTTCAATCATTCTCACAAAAATTTTTGCCACATATCCTCTTCCTAACTATTTCACATAACCTTAGCTCTAGTAACCATACCAAATTTTTCACAATCAAGAACATCTACTCCCTTATCTAAAGCATTACTAGGCTTTTATAACCACTATCATTCCAACATAAGGAGGGTCATTGAGGGACTAGAGTACATGCATCACGAATGAGAGTAACACTATTCAATTATAACTTATATTTGTTGATCTTCTCAAGGTGAGGCCTAAGATGTAAGATACGATACAATAGAACTAAGTACTTCATATATCAAATGTCTAGATCATAAATTGAGAGTTGTTCAGGCATAAACATAGCATAGCATAAGTTCTTAGGACTGGGCATAGTTAGAAAGATAAGTGCATATATCATGAGTAGTATAGTATAAAATCAGAATTCATGTAGTCAACGATTAAGACAAGGATTGCTACTTGAAGATATTGCTCCTAATTTTAAGAATTGAAAATGAACTTGAGTTTGCATAAACCTTATCTCTCTTGGCTATATTAGACATTAAATGAATTGGTAACATATAGAAAGCATAATTTTTTAGAACAAAGCATGATATGAGACATGGATTTATGGATCACGAGCATCATAACATAAAGCTTAAATACTTGAAAGATTGGATTGCTAAGGGACATTATTGCTTCTAGTTTGGAGATCAGAAATGGGCATAAGTTTCACAGAGAAATTGAGCCATAGGCATGGGCATGACTTAAATACGAAACACATTGGTACAATATCCTCTTTAAATTTAAGTAGGAGGAGTTTGCTAGACTAGGAATAGATTCATCATGACTCTTTCCTGAAACTTACTAGAAAGAGAAAATTCAAGACTTACCTTAGTCCACCATCTCCCTATTAGATTAAAGACACAATCCTAAACTTGTGGAAATACCCTCTCATCAAATCTATAACCATAACTCACAACACAATGGGGGTATCATTATACACATGAACGTTATACTATCCCTGATAAACTATATAGAAAGGTACTAACTTTCTGCTAAGATATTCCTTCAGGGGGATAATACTCTTAACTTCCTCTACCCTCTAAGATTGAGCCCTAACCTTGACACTCTCAAGATGAGTTTTGAAGAGAAGCATAACCCCTTTAAATTAACAATGAATGTTATAAGGATTAGAAATAGGTTAAGTGAGGGTGGGATGATTTATACTATGTGAAAAGGCCTAAGTACCCTAAAACACATTGACCCATTGATGAAGGGGAGAGGGATTATGGTGCCGACCCCAACACAGAGGGATAGCTTCATAGTGTAGGTCCCATTATAAGGTTCCCTCTTTGTAGCGCATTGCTTAGTGAGAAGGTGAGGCAATGAGCAATTGTGGGCCCCCTCACAGAGTAGGGTTATCACAAATTTGACCCATCATGATGCTTAACTTATTTTCCATCCCAAACTTTCCCTAACGTGCTAGAATCCATCTTTGGACATCCTATATTCAATCTAGGGACCACGTAAGCTTATTTTAAGCTTGATTTAGGCTCTCCAAACACCTAAGTGGTCGACGTCATTGCCTTAACACTAGTCCGTACATATATTACAATTATCCACTCAAAATTTTTATAAGCTAGCAATCTAGTCCCTTTCACACATTATATCAAGCCTATTAACTCACTACCGCAAAGCATGTATTATAATTCCTGAGTTACAATTCTTATCACCACAATCCACATCTAAAGTTCAACCTAGTGTCTAGAACCAATCATGTACAATTGATGAAACATCCCACATAATATTCTAGTCCACTGAATAGAGAAATCAACCTAAATTCCTTATTTCTTTTAACTACGGCATACAAGCACATTTTCCTTCACAAAGTTAGTGATACAACATAATATTCATTACATGACTTCTCATATGTTGTACTAATTTAAAACCACTAAAGAAATGAGAATCAAGGGGATAAAGTCGCATAAAATGGATAGTCAATCTTACTCTTATAATATAACCCATTACTATCTATTAGAATTTACTACTTTCTTACATCATATCTACTTACCAATGCATATGTCCCAACTACCTTCAAAATTCTATAAGTATCACTGAGACTCTTTTTTTTTCTAAGATTTGCGTAAGTTAATGCTAAACTTATAAATTATCGGCCAATCTACCCCTTTCAGTCACAACCTATGATTAATTTTACTACTACACTAAGTATCTCTTCAACTAAATTCTAATCGTTATAAATAATCACATCCTCTTTTAACTACCATAAATCTATAAATCATGCTACAAATTTAGCCAATCACCATAAAAAGTCTTACCACCCTCAACTCAGAGGTTACACAACTACAGCTACCTTCTTCACTCAAGAATTACCCTCAATCTGACTTCTAAACTTATGAATTCATATCACTAACTTTGGGACCATCTTACTACTCATAGTTTATAACACCTTAACATATGCAACCACTAGTGTAGAAATATTATTCTAATATTCTGCTACATCTCATTGCCTTTAAGTGTGACATCTACACCAAAGCTTTTGAAAAGGGACTAAATACACTTCTTACCTGAGGCTCAAATGCATGATTGATATAGATAGGGGTATACACATGAATCAACACAGTTTGAAGAACTAACAGACTTATCAAGTCCTTGTGCATTTTCATAACCTTTTTGATAACTCAACTAGAAAGGACCATATTATTTAGACTCTAAGATTTTACACTTATATTGTCTTGACAATGAGACATAGCTAACAAAATTACAGAAAGGAATAAATTTGGATAACTTTCAAATAGATAAAACTATAACACAAAATAGAGTATGAAAGAATGGGAAACATCTTCTAAATGCCTAGTAAACTCTTGATTATAAGTGTGGTGCACAATACACCAATAAGAAAGACTTTACTAGAAATGGTTTTGTAGACAGCCTTGAGCTATGAACCATGCTCTAATACAAAGATTGTATTGAGCCAAGCTGAGGCCCTGAATGCAATAGGCATCCATAAAAATAATGGGCTGAGAGACCACTTAGCATACTATTGTAAGTATAATTCATTTGAAACATAAGTGCGGATAATATAGTGAAATTCAAAGAAAACTTATAATCAAACTATGTTAATAAAGTTGTGACAGTATAATGACCAAATCTCGTCTATGGAGCCTCTAATAAATACTAACTGTCTAGGCTAGGATAAGGCCCTCGACTGGACCATAAACTTAAAGAAGACAACATATGAATAAATGTCTTTCGAAGGATGGATGACTCACCAACTCTGTCCTATCCAAATGTTCTACTAATATGATGGACCATGGGACGGTGCCTCAGAACCTACATTATGAGTGAATGCAACCGTCATAAGGACGGTCAATACTTGGAATGTATTGATATACAGACTACCAAAATATATATATATTTCATATAAAATAATCAAGAGCATTATGAAAATATTTAAACGTAATAGAGATCAAAATACATTGTCATAAATAAAGAGTTCCAGACCATTCATGTAAGAACATAAACAACACTTTTTATTTTACTTCAGAGCTAAATGGTACACCCTATAAAAATAATAACCACGGGCTATATGGGTCCTCCATTAGCTCATTGGCCAAGCCCCCTACCTAATTTTGTTGCAAGAGGTGGAGTGTTTTAATCTAATACCCCAAAGGGCTCATCACTAGTGTTCTATCCATATTTCAGGACCTATAATCCCACATTGGAAAAATACAAATTTAGGCAATGAGTTTTCTAAAGTCGTGCCTTCTTTGGGTAACCATCTAAATCTCTTATAGCCCATGTTTAGCCTCTTAAAATCATACTTCATGCTTATAAAAGTTCATTTTTTCTTCTGTTAGGGACATATCATAATAGGGTATACCTGGACTTGCAAGTAATACATATCATAACATATCGTATTATACCATGTTGTATCTATAGCCTTTCTTCTTCAAAAACTTATAATCGACCACCAAGATTATTCAATTATTATAAAATAGTTTTCTTTCAAAAAGAATATACAATTTTAGGCAAAATAATTTCCTTTTAAGACATTACTCCTAGGTGGTCATCTCTTTCATAAATCATATAAGTTTCATGAGAAACAAAATCATTTACTTGAAATACATTAAGTGCTTTCTGAAAAATCATATAAGGAATCACTCCATAATATAATAAAAGAGCATTCAAAACATTAATATTTTCATATTAATTTGAGAACTTGAAAAAAAAGTTAAACACATAATCCTTGTTATAGAATTGGGGAACACTTCTAAATTCATATTATTCACATAATCAAACCCTCAAACTTGTAGAAACCCGCATAGTAAATACATAATTTTATCATAACAAGGAGGTTTCATAATTCATGCTTTCAAATCAATTCAAAGTCAAAAACCATAAAGGGGGGATTTTTCATAAACCATACTCTTAAATAAACTCTCAAGATTCATGACATATATATGTACATAAATACACTTTGAAAATCCAGAGAGAAATCATACTTACACCCATGAGTTTTAAGATAGTTCTACATACCTTTCGATGAAGAAAAACTAAAGAAAAACCTTGATTTGAGATTCTAAAACTATTAGAATTGAGAAACCACTTCTTGATGTTCCAAGGAGGATGGGAATGAGGATTTGGGGGATTTCAATTAGTTTTAGATGAATTTACTATTATATAACAGATTAGAGAGTTATGAGGGATGGGGTTGAAAGGATTATTTTGTCCTTGATTAATGTGGGAAAAAAAAATTTCAACGTCTGGGAAGGGAGGATCACACTACGACCCTAATCGCAAGGCTTTAACTTTGCCTCACAACCCCAAACGCGAAGCACCAACATTACTTCGCGACCCTAATTGTGCACCCTGAATAGTGCCTTACTAAAATGATCATATTTTTTTTTATTTCGAACTCAGATTGATGAACGATCAGTTGCGTTGGAAAAAAGATTCAAAAGAATTTAATTTGAAATTTAATGGCTCACATAACTCGGTATATTCTAGGGGTAATAGTTATTGGAAGTTGACTCAAGTAAAATCATTAGCTAAAAGTCAATCAATGGGAAAATGCTCAACTAAACTTTGAGTTAGGAGATTTTTATGATGTATATTCATCTCTAAAGATGTTACCACACTAAAGAATTGTTATTTAAACTTATATCTCTATAGAAATTATTAGGTTTGAGTCTATATATATATAGGAAAGACGGCTCAAACTCTTACCCCAACAATGTGAGGTATTACATGAAAATAGTGAAAAATAAGGGGAGAGTTGTTGGAGAAATTAAAAAGAGAATAAAGTGAAAATTTTATTTTTAAATGTGGGATGTATATAAAAATGGATTCATTAAAGGGTAATTGTTATTTATGCATTTTTTATCGTTGGGGGTCTCAAATTTTAACTTTAACGGGTATCATTTTGGGTGTACTTAGGAATTTTATTAGGTAAGACTAGAATGTTTTTTGGCTCTGCCTTTGTATAGTTAAAGGGCCTACTTCCGCACTGAAAAAATTAAAGATCATATTTATAATTTTGATGCCAAGTTCAAGGTCCTACTTATGTATTATGCCATATATTTTCCTTTGAATTTTTACCAAATCTTGTGTGGGATACTATCAGGGCCCATCAGAGATTTGACATTAAAATTTTTTTGGATATTTCATATTTATTTGATTGTCCTATTTTTTAGTCTAATGAAAAATATTTTAACAGTTGATATCAACAGATGATGAATTTTCTCAAGTCTATTAAATTATGATCCATTATTGAGAAAAGGTTTGTATAGTCTCTGAAAGGCACAACATTAGTGGGTGAAACAACTACTCAATTTGAAAAAAATAGATAATTGGATTATAAGGCATAGTACTATCTTGATTGCAAGGTTAAAATACATGTATCCACCAAATTTCTATATTCAAATCGACAAAAGAGGCTTGAACAATTTTACTAAAATGACATCGACGTGTTGTTGATGTAAAGAGAGAGAAACATCAAGATTTTGGAGAGAGTATGAATTGGCCCAGATAAAACCAACAGAATCTGTCAGTTAATTTTTTGCAAGAATCACAAAAATTATGAGAGATTTAAGGATCAACGGAGAGATATTCGAAGAAGTCAAAAGTGCTAAAAATATATTGGAATCTCTAAGTTTAAAATTAAACACCAAGAAGACAACTCTTGAAACTACCCAAGATCTTAATATTTTGGGACTTAATGAGCTAAAAGATGAGTTGGTGAGATATGAGAAGTCCCTAACTCAAGAGACAATTGAATTAGTAGCGGAAACATTGCAAGTAAAGTGTGATCAATAAAAAAGAAAGAATTAATGAATTTGGCAGAAATTACTGAAGAAGATCAAAATTCAAAAACAGTGAAGAAAAGAACCAAGGCAACAATAATTTTTGTTGTGGTATAGAGATTTTCTGAGTGGAAAGAGGACTTCATTAATGGTCAAAGTACTTGTCAATAATTCTTTGGATGACCAAAAAGGAAAAATTTAGATGAAACTAATGCTTTTTTGATAAAAGTATGCATTTTAAGTCATGAGAAGTGCAATAGACATGATTGGTTTATACAAGGCGAGGATATTGAAAAAACATATTCACCATTATCGTTCAAGAAAACTTGTATGAACATAGTGAAGAAGATACTAGTGATGAAAGAAGCAAAAGTATTCAACAATAGCAAGTATTTTTATGATCTATCCAAAATTAAAGCAGAAACAATTAAGGGTCTAGATCCGCATCTAAAGTGCATATTTATTGATATAGTAGATACAAACAATTTTGAGTTATTAACCAAAGTTGTAAATTTTGAAAACTGTGAAACAATTATTATTGATGATACTATTCTACTACACACAAAAAGGCAAATTGAAGTCAAATGGGCACACAAGGCCAAATACAAATCAATTGGAGAAGCAGATTAATTATTTAAGATTATAAAAAGAGGAAAAAAATGATGATGATAATGTGTTAAAGATGTTTGACATGGGAAAAGTCAAATTAACTTTGAATCACATTGATGAGAAATTGAAGCTTACCAAAGACGACACCTGTAATTTCGTTGATGCTACTTATTTTAGGAAATTGATGAAGAGTCTATGGTACTTGACTTTTACAAGACATGATATTATTCAAAATATGCTCAAGTTTGAAATTTTTGGTTCAAGGGAGGTTATGTTGAAATTAAATCAAGACATTGTAGATTGAAAAGAAATTCTCCAACACAAATAAAAAAATTAAAGATTGAAGAGAAGTGCTCAATGCAATAACTATGACAACACAAAAATGCAAGAGTATAGAACTTTTAAATTATGAGAGGATGCTGAAAATAATAATTCAAAATTGGAGTAGGAATTCTTAGTTGTTTAGGATTTTATATTTTTAATATTTATTTAATTCATGTCTAATTAGGATTAGGCTTTGTTTGTCATAGTTTATATATGAATCAATTTTTTAGTCCTAATTTAATTTGATTTTATTCTAATACTATAAATAGGGATGCGCTCTCAGATATTTAATATAAGTAGTGTAGTAGAAAATTATTTTAGTTTATGAATAAAATAGTTTCCTTCATTAAGCATACATTTCAAACTAATATATGGTCACGTTATTTCCAATATTTCCCAACTCACAGAGTTCAAATTTTATCCATAGCTATTAATAACATAACCGGAGAAATATCCAAAAATATTAGTTGTATAGAAAATGTTAAGGTGTTCTATATTGCATATAATTCTATAAATGGGACTATTCCTGTGTTATAGGGAAATTTTTCCTGGGGCTTTGAGCTAAAAGTGACAAAAAAATTTGAAAATGAGGTTTTGGTGACACAAGTCATAACAATTGAGTAGAGGTGAAAATTACTATATTATGGATTAAGAAAGTTGGGTAGATTTGAGAATAAACCACAATTTTTTAAATTTATACTTTGATCCAAATATTTACCTAATATAACAGGAAATAGAGAAAAAAAAAACCTTTCTCTCTTTTCATCTATTGTTATTTTCTCTCTCTTAGCAATTTTTGTTGTTGATTGTTACTACTGCTTTATTCATCATGTTCTTCTTCATTATCATCATCTTCTACTTCATTATGATTTTCATCTTCTTCTTGTTGACCATTATTGGTGTTATTGTTACCGCTACTATTGTTATTTGACCAATTTCATAGGTCAAATTTTGTTTTGTACATCACTTTCAACTTTGGCATTACTTCATAGGAGACTTTGATAAGTCAAATGATGAATTTTAGTTGAATTTGTCATTTGGTAACTGCTATTGTGCTGTTTTTTCAACAACAGATAGCACACAAACATGAATGCAACATAAGAGCCAGTTGTTTAAATAGATCAATCATCTATTGTGACAGATGAGACATTTGTTTTAACGAAAGACAGATTTGTTGGATTCATGTTTATGATTCTATAGTACTATAATATGAATTGAACAGATGGATCATTTATTACAATATATGACCCATCTGTTGCAACAGATTAGTTATCTGGTGTAACATGATAAATATCTATTGCAACATATTAGTAACCTATTGCATCAGAACTTGAACTCAATTCCAATAGTCATATTGTTTGTTGCAACAGGATAAATATCTATTACAACATATTATTAACCTACTGCAACAGAACCTGAACTCGATTTCAACAAACAATAAATATCTATTGCAATATATTAGTAACCTATTGTGATATAACCTAACCTCGATTCTAACAGATTACCATTTGATGCAATAGGTAAGTCATCTGTTGCAACAGTTTAATTATCTAGTGCAACGTCACTCTATCTATTGGAATCAGCTTCAAAGGTGCCTTAGTGTCATAACATCTATCCCAACAAGTGCTTTATCTGTTGTAATAAATATATAGTCGGTTGCAACGTATGATTCACCTATTACAACATATGACTTATCTGTTGAAATCAAATTCAAGAGCGTAACATTAATCCCAATAGGTAGGTAATCTATTGCGACTGATCACTTACTTACTGGAATAGATTACACATCTATTGGGATTCATTTATGGCACTATGAAATCACTATTAACTTATTTTAGCAAATGTCTTTATTGAGGTAGCACTAATGAAGGGATTAATAACAATAGGGGTGGATTGTCATGGTCAAAGATCAAGAAGAGTAATCAATATGTATAGCATTGGAAGGAGGGAGAAATTCTAGAGACGATAGCTATGATAGTCCAAAGTGATGTTTTGTATGATGATTTTGTGAACTTAATCAACAGATATTGTGGACTGAATTTTCAACCAGAAAAACTCATCATCAGCTATATGCACACTACCTTTGAAAATCAGAGGGTACTACCTTTCAAGATAACCAATCAGGTTTGGTTGCATGCTTATCTTAGGGATTCATCCAGGCCAGTATTAAGGGTATATGTGGTTGAAAAAATGAGAGAGAATAAGAAACAGAACGTAGAAGAAGAACAATAATAAGACATCGTTGATGATAGGTTGGATGATCTAGACATGAATATTCTAGATGATGATCAAACACCTACGCCTGTTGATGTAACTAATACGGTGGGCAGTTCTTCTCGATCGACATAGTCTGCAATCTTTAAGACGATGGGACCGTCTTTTTCATTGGAATGTCATTCAAGAATAAGAATTAACTACATACCACTTTGTACATTTCTTTCTTGAAAAAATATTTCAAAATAAAGAAGGTGATTAATTTGAGCAGTACCTTATGCTACAAATTTGGTAATCTAAACTACAAGTGATGGTTGAGAGAGGTGAAGTACATAAGTTCTAACAGATTCCTTATTCATAAACATAAAAAGCATCACACATGTGATTCAGAGCATATCTTGGGCTAAAATCTTCATGCCACGATAAAGGTCATTGGTGAATATTTCAAGAGTTGTTTCCCCAATGGAAAAGGCCCTTCTACAAGGGTTATAGCCAATCAACTTCTTATGAAATTGGGTGTTCTGGTCAGTTATTAGAATATATATACGGTATTGGGGATTTCCAAAGAATTGGTTAGGGGGACACACGATCATGGATATGCAGTCCTGGATGCCTACCATCACATGACTAAGTCCATAAACCTCAAAAGTAAGATGGCATTGCATGTTGATGAAAATGGAAGGTTCAAGTACTTTTTTGTATCCTATGGTGCTTGTATTCGAGGTTTTTGACATTTCAAAAAAGGCATATCTGTTGATGATACCTTCTTGAGGAGCAGGTATAAGGGAGTTCTTCTAGCGACGGTGGCACAAGATATGGAGAATCACATCTTTTCTGTCGTTTTTTGTGTAGCGGACAAATGATGTGTGCCTCTTATGGATTTTTTTTGAACAACTACAAAGCTGCATCAAAGATACCAAAGAGGTGTTTTTTTTGGATATGCATCCAAGTATTCCAAAGATGGGCTCAATTTTCTTCACTTCAACTTACTTTGGTTGTTGCATCATGTAATACCCCATACTTTTTCTAGCATAAAACTGTTCCTAGAATGTCAAAGATTTGCTTCAAAGGTAAATACATTTTTATTTTATGCGTTATTTTCTAGATTTAGACTTTCTATTGTGTGGGAAATTGAATAAACTTTCTATTGATATAAGATTCACCTAAATTCGACACTTGATGAAGGAGTTATGACATTTTTCAGTTGATAGTGTCTCACCTGGGTGCTTGGCGCGTTTTGGAGATGGGAAAAATGACAATCATCAATTCCAGTGGTCTTTTGTAATAGCCCCGCATCGTGGATATGCCCAAATTCCTAATTTTCCCATTCCAGTGGATCAGTCCGATAATGACACGTCGCGCTGAAGGCTAAATTGGCATTACTATAGGGCACAACGATGGTGGCGCATCGCGTTGAAGTTCCAGGTACCAATTGTCAAAATCTAGATGGACAATGTGATGACACTGAGTCACAGAGGTCCCCACTTTACCAGTCGTCCTTTTCTAGAGAGCTATCGCGATAGTGGCGCATTGCGGTGGCCCTGTAAATCGGAATTTTTAGTCAATTTTTAGTTCTGATTAAAAGTTTAATAGGGGAATTTTTGTCAATCCCCAAGTCCCCAATCCATCCAAAACACATTATTAAGCATATACCAATGCACCTTATGCTTATTTCATCACTCATCTCTCAAAAGAAAACCTTAGATCATCAAAGCTCCTTCTCCACGGAACCCAATTCTTCCATTAATTCTCTAAGAAATCAAGATTTAGGATTCCCAATATAAGAATTCTAATAATTCATCTTCAAAGCATCAATAGAAATCCAAGATTCAAATTTTAGCATCTAGTTCATTAATTAATGTATGTGAGATTATTCAACAAGGATAATCCTTTTATCCATGCGCTTAAAATTTGTTATAACTACAAATTTACTGAATTTTATGTGATTTCTCATGAACTTGAAGTTAGGGTTTTGACTCATCATTTTTATTTACGAGATTATGATGTTTCCAATGATTTAAAAGTTGAATCGCCTGATTATGTTCACATTTTCATACATAATGCAGAAATGTCAAGATGTTGAATTTGTTTCTCAATGTTTACATTATCAAGCATGAGTAATTTGATGGCTTAACATGAGACTTAAGCATGTGGTACTACCCCAAGATTGAATATTATGATTTCAAGAAAGATGACGCTTTAAGCATCTTATGAGCAGATAATTTACAGTATTTCAGTAAAGCTTTGATCTTTCGATCATTGGTTTAGCTTTGGAATCTACTTTACAAATTGTTACAATTTACAGAACTCAGATTAGCTTTATTTATAGATTTACTTATATCAATGCATAATTGGTTTTCCATATAAACCCTTATGCTAGATTTTAAAAGTGCATTTACAATGGTTTGAGCATACAAATTTTAGAGGGAGTAGTATTTAGCACTGAGCAAAAAGTGTGGGATTAGCGTGCCCTATCTTCCACAGAACTATGAGCCAACATAGGTACTAATTGAGATTAATCCTATTTATAAGGATGACACATTTAGGTTGTGATCGATAACCTAGATTAGGTTATAATATCTGGCAAGAGTATGACACCTCTTCCCAATGTGAGGTTTCTTACTTAGGAGGTCAAGATGTTGGACTCTATGTAGCTCACATAGTTCATATCGGTTAAGAGATACTCCCTGCCAACTAAAGGAAAAGAAAAGAATAATAGAAAATAATTTTAGAAAACTAAGTGTAAAGGCTTACAGTTTTACTCAAATTATGCTTTACAGAAAGACAATAGTTAGAGATTTCAGATTTCAGATTTAGAAGTGAGCTCTTTTTAAACATACACATTATCATTTACAAACAGAACATTAGCACAACTTTTAGAACTAAAGGTTATGACTCACTAGATTTATAAACTGTGATTTTCTATTCATGATTTCAGATTTTAGTATTTTAGATATTCCATCTTATGTGAGTCATTTACATTTAGCATGCATTGTTTTATAAATGATGATTATGAGATGATGTTTTACTTATGAATTTCACCCCCATATACTTAGTACATCCTCAAAGTACTAATCCACATATACATCTATGTGTTATATTGTCTCATAATGTAGTTACAAGTAGTAGTATGTGCAGATAGAATCAGATAGTTGCAGACTCCAGTCAGCAGATGATGAGCCCTCCTACTTCAAGGACTTTAGTTAGATGTTATTTATGTACTTTACTTTCTTACTCATATGTATTGATTAGTGGTAGATGGAGTCGCGCCCCAGCTATCTATAGTCATTATAGTTGAGGCTTCACAGATGTCAGTTAGAGTCAGTCTTGTAATTTTAGTCCCTCTATTTAGACTTTATTAGAATTTAAAATTGTAACAATATTATATTTTTATAGATTTCATCACTATTATGTTTTTGCACAGTAAACTCAGTCATTTTATACATATTATTTAGTTGCTTATGAGTTATGCTAGTAGAAGGGTTAGCTTGGGATCACTTGTGATCCTAAGCACCGTGTGACATCTCGGAGAAGATTTTTAGGGCATTAAAAACTTGGTATCAAAGATCAAGGTTCAAGTGTCCTAAGGTGTTCTAGAAGTCGTGTCTAGTAGAGTCTTACGAAACGGTATGCTGATGTCTATACTTTTCTTTGAGAGGCTATGAGGCATTTAAGAAAAGTTTTCTTTCTTTTCTACTCTAGATTATGCAGTAAAGTGGTTCTCTTAGAAATTTTTATCTACTAGTATGTTGCCCAAAAAAAATTCTTCATCTATGACTTATCCTCGAGATAACATGATTAGCAAGTTCTAATTCCTCCCACGATAATGCTCTCAGATTTACTATCAGTGACTTCAGAATTCACACAAGGGGCTTGAGAGGAGCTCCCTAGTGTGTTAAGTTCCGTAAGTTAAAAATTTTATGTTCTCGTCCTTATGATTTGTTCAGTTGAGACTGAATTAGAAATGCTTTCAGGTTCCTCATTATTCCTACAGTACAGATAGTGCTCATAAGTGGAGATAGTATGAACCTAGACTGTTAAATATAGTGTGCGTGTGAGGGATATTATGAACTTCAGTGTTATGATTTATGAATAGTAGAACTTTATAGTCATAAGTATAGGTATAGAAGAGTAGTTACGAGAAAAGTGAGAGTGTTGATTGATAGAAAGTATAGAGATAAACTTATGTATGTTAGCGAGTTGTGTGAAGGTGATATGTTCTTACGTGTTAGTTTAGTGGAAGGAAGAGAAAGGGTTATTAGTTAAGGTGAGTTATTGTTTGCTTAAAGCAGGAATGAGTTATTGATGGTAATTATTGTGTTTGAAAGGTATGGAATATTAATGAAGTGTTTGGTGGTTTAGTATCGTTAATTTAGGCTTTTCTTGAGATTAAAAAAGGAGTTTAGTTGATACTCATAGAGCTTTGATAGTAATTTAGGTGTATAGAAGGGTAAATAGTGATGATGGGTAAAAGAAGGATGTGTTAATGGATTATAAATAAGATAAGCCATATGGTAATGATCGGTTATTATTGTTATGAAATTCTAGTGGACTAGTATTTCTCGATGTTTTATTTCATAACTTCCAAGTGAGAATTGTTTATGAGGTTGGGTTGTTGAATATGTTTAGCACTAGACATTAAGTTTGAATAGTTGATGGTCGTCAAAGTTGATGTGATGATTTCTTGGTTAGTGATGCTAGTTATATGGAAGTGATCTAGTAGGCTTGAACAGTGTATACAAGAGTTTGAGTTCAGTTATTTGTAATTAAGTATGATGTAGTATGTATGATGAAGAAGTATGCCCAAGGTGATATGGGGTTGCATTATTTTCTATGGTTATTACGTGTTGTGAGTGGTTAGTAATACCGTTGAGTTGCTAAGTGGAAGAAGACTAGTTAGATGGTATATGGTGCTCTAAATTGCTAAGTTAAGGAGTTTTGATTTATAGTGTTGAGCCTTTTGATATGATCTTGATTCTCACGGTTTAGATAAAAAATATAAGCTTAAAGATGTGATATTAGTAAGCTATGACAAGAGTAGTTTGGCTTATTGAAGGTTGATTAAATCCATGTTAAGTGTTAGGATCTAAGCTTGAATCCTTAAAGATTGAGCAAAAAAAAATAAGAGTTGAAAGCTCTAGATGGTGTGAACTCAGGATATGGTGATAACAATGAAGATTCCAAGTTAGTAAGTGCTCAAGATATTATATGAATACTAGTGGGGGCTATGAAAAGATAGAGTTGTACCTCGGAAGAAGTATTAGAAATGGGTTTTACACTTTCAGAGTAAGTTTAGATTTATGTGTATTGATTATACCCCAGACTTTAGAGTAAAATGATTGAAGTTTAGACTGAAGTTTATTTAGTGGTTCACAAACTTAGAGTGATGGCTTAAAGCTAAGGGGGAGATGATAGAACAAGTAACCAAGTCAGACTTCCCGATTCTAGTAACTGATGCTAGTGTAGTATAGAAAGTTAGTAAGAGAGGATGATGCTCGACCCATTCTCATCTCAGTACAAAGTTTTGTACTTCATTTATCTCAATATTTACTCATGCCTCACGTGTTAGTTTCTTGACCATAGTTCATGTTCATACATATAACAGAGAGTCATGTACTCTTCTATTTCCTAGTATGAGAAGTTCCAGTCCATTCAGCAGTCGAAATCACATTCCATAAGTTAAAACTCTAAATTCAGGTAATGCAGCTCATGACTCATGTACTCAGGCCTTACAGTATGTTCAGTTCCAGTATTCATACAACACCCTTAATGATCATTGAAGCCCAAAATTATATCATGTACGTCCTCAAATTAGATCTCTTTAGTGAATCCATGATGTGAATACTCTATTCCTCAGGCCTCAATAAAGTGTCAAGTTCTGCTTAGTACCCCTTCATATTTTATACCCTTGCATTCTAACCTTTCAATGACCTCCCTCAGGTCAAGAGAGTGATGATATTATATATATAGGAGAGAGTGAATGTGTTATGTTAGAGAAGAAAATGGTTGTACGCTTTTTTTATGTAAGTCTACAGGTGGAAAATATTGAGGTGAAACTTTTGTATATGACTTGGTCAATTGAGAATATTTTACATGTGTCTTCCTAAGAATTGAATAGCACATAGAAGTTGTTATTTATAGAGGTAACAGAAAATATGAGGAGGATGCTTTTATGGGTGTTTGTTTAGAAGTACCTATGTGGTTATGAAGATAGGCTTGAATGTTATATTGGTATATAGGAGGATAGGTGTGTGGTGTATTAATGAATTTCTATTAAGAGGTTGAATTCAGTTGTTAAAGTGATAAGGAGAATCATCCTAGAGTGAGTAGTTATGACAATGCTTGGGGTATTGAATCTGTGGTTCAGACTAGCATTATGGTGTTATGTGCAGTACCTTGTGATTGCGATGTTAGGCTTGACTATGATGAGAGGATTTAGTTCAGTTTAGACTTTAGTAGACGGATTTATTAATTCCATGGGTGAATTAAATGTTGAATCAAGTGATTATGGTATTTAAGGGGATAGTATAGTTAATAGAGTATTTGAGAAAGTGTTGCTAAATTTTAAAGTAAGAAGTTGCGTCACTTAAGGCATAATAATTCCATCCTAGCTTATGATTTATGGATCTATATTCCATGCTATGAAGTGGTAGCAGTGTTGTAATCTCTTACTCAAAGGTCTTGTTCAGATCATGCCCGGAGTTCTTTACTACCTACTATAGTTAGAACTTCCTAAAAAGAGTGTTGAAGAAATACCCTACTTGTGTTTGAGAATTCAGTATTATTCGATCTATTTAGCCAGCAATTAAGTTTATCAGCCGGACAAACAAATTTCTATATCTTTCCATCTTTCGATTTAGTCTAGTCTTACTACCTGAAAGTTCATAAGTAGGGCCTTTTCAAGAGGTAGTTTATATGTATCTAGATAAATTACGAATTCAGCTCAGTATATGCATCAGGCATCAATTTCAGATTCAGATATTGAGTTATGATTCAGTTCGTAAGTATCTTGTGTATTGTCTCAATTTTTTCCTAGTATTTCAACCAAATCAGTATCAAGTAATACCCCGAGTTTTCATGTTATAAACCTCTCATATTTTTCTCACATAATCAGATCCAGACTAAATTAATGGTTACTCATAAGTTGACTCTCTCGTTTCTATCTTAGCCATATAGCTATTTTCATGAGAATTCATGCACTCGCTGATCAGTTCAGTAGCTTATTATGTTTAAGATTCATCTATTCAGGTTATTTTAGTTGTGCATGATATCTTATAGCCTCATATTCCTCAGTATTTTCAGCTTAATTAGCCATATTCGAGGACGAATGTTCCCAAGGGGGAGGTATTGTAACACCTCGTACAATTCCTAGCTTAAAACCATCCCTAGAATGTTAAAGATTTTCTTTAAATGTGAATAAATTTTTAATTTATG
Source organism: Capsicum annuum (assembly GCF_002878395.1). Lineage (NCBI taxonomy): Eukaryota > Viridiplantae > Streptophyta > Magnoliopsida > Solanales > Solanaceae > Capsicum > Capsicum annuum. Next base: position 55,245,449 of record NC_061115.1, read on the forward strand.
CAGTATTTTCTAGATTTATACTTTCTATTGTGTGGGAAATTGAATAAGCTTTACATCGATATAAGATTCTCCCAAATCTGACACTCGGTAAAGAAGTTATGAAATTTTTAAGTTGACAGTGTGCTACATGGGCGCTTGGCGTGTCACGGAGACGGGTAAAATGAAAATCATCAATTCCAGTGGTCCTCCATGATAGGACCACGTCACGGAGAAGCCCAAATTCCTAATGGTCCTATTCTAGTAGACCGATGCGATGATGGTACATCGCGTTGAAGGCCATATTGGCATTACTATATGGCACTGCGATGGTGGCACGTCGCGTTAAAGTTCTAGGTCCTAATTGTTAAAATACAGTGGGACAATGAGATATCTCCGTGTCTTGGAGGTCCAGCATTTCCCAATTGCCCTTTTCCAGACAACCACCACGACAGTGGCGCGTCGCGGTGGCCCAGTAAATCTAGATTTTTGGTCAATTTCCAGTTCTTCTTTAAAGTTTAATAAGAGCATTTTGGTCAATCCCTAGGACCCCAATCCATCCAAAACACATCATTAAGAATATACCAAAGCACCTTATGCTTATTTCATCACTTTTCTCTTAAAAGAAAACCCTAGATCATCAAAGCTCCTTCTCCAAGAAACCCAATTCTTCCATTAATTCTCCAAGGAAAATCAATATTTAGGTTTCCCAATACAAGAACTCTAAGAATTTATCTTCAAAGCATAACTATAAATCCAAGATTCAAGGTTTAGCCTCTAGTTCATTAATTGAGGTATGTCGGGGTTCTTCAACAAGGATAATCCTTTCATCCTTCTGCCCAAAATTTGTTTGAATTACAAATTTACTGAATTTTATGTGATATCCCATGAAATTGAAGTTAGGGTTTATACCCATCATTGTTATTTACAAGCTTATAATGTTTTCAATGATTTAGAAGTTGAATGACATGATTATGTTCACATTTTCATACATAATGCAGAATTTTCCAGATTTTGAATTAGTTTCTCAATGTTACATTATCAAGCATGAACAATTTGATGTTTAAACATGAGATTTATGCATAGGGTACTACCCCAAGATTGAATATTATGATTTCAAGAAAGATGATTCTTTAAGCATCTTATGAGCAGATTATTTACAATTTTACAGTAAAGCTTTGATCTTTTGATCATTGGTTTAACTTTGTAATCGACTTTACAGATTGTTACAGTTTACAGAACTCAGATTAGATTTATTTATAGATTTACTAATATATATATGCATAATTGGTTTTCTATATAAACCCTCATTCTAGTTTTTTAAAAGTGGATTTCCAATTGTTTGAGCATACAAATTTAAGAGGGAGTAGTATTTAGCACCGAGCGAGAAGTGTGGGATTAGCATGCCCAATCTTCCATAGACCTACGAGACAACGTAGGTACTAATTGAGGTTTTTCCCATTTATATGGATGACAAATTTAGCTTGTGATTGATCACCTGGATTAGTTTATACTCCTCGACAAGAGTATGACACCTCTCCCCAACGTGAGGTTTCTTTCTTAGGAGTTCAAGACGTTGGACTCTATGTAACTCACATGGTTTATGTCAGTTAAGAGAAACTCTATGCTAACTAAAGGAAAAGAAAAGAATAACAGAAAATCTTTTTAGAAAACTAAGTGAAAAGGCTCACAGTTTTACTTAGATTATGCTTTACCGAAAGACAATAGTTATAGATTTTATCTTTCATATTTCAGATTTAGAAGTGAACTCTTTTTACACTTAGACAGTATGATTTACAGACAAAACATTAGCACAACATTTATAACTAAATGTTATGAGTCACTAGATTTATAAACTGTGATTCGCTATTCATGATTTCAGATTTCAGTATTTCAGATATTCCATCTTATGTGTGTCATTTACATTTAGCATGCATTGTTTTATAAATGATGATTATGAGATAATGTTTTACTTATGCATTTTACCCCCATATACTCGGTACATCCTCAAAGTGCTAAACCATATATACGTCTATGTGCTATATTGTCTCATAATGTAGTTACAAGTTATAGTATATGCAGACAAAATTAGACAATTGCAGACTACAACAAGAAGATGATGAGTCCTACTTTGGGGACTTTAGTTAGATGTTATTGATGTACATTACTGTTTTACTTATATGTATTGATTAGTGGTAGATGGAGTCACGCCCCAGTTATCTATAGTTAGTATTGTAGGGGCTTTACAGATGTCGATTAGAGTTAGTCTTGTAATTTCAATCCCTCTTTTCAAACTTTATCCGAATGTAAAATTGTATCAGTATTATAATTTTATAGATTCCATCAATATTATGTTTCTGCACAGAAAATTTAGTTATTTTATACATATTATTTAGTTGCTTATGAGTTATGCTAGTAGAAGGGTCAACTTGGGATCACTTCTAGTCCTAAGCATCGTGTGACATATCAGGATAGATTTTCGGGGCATTACACATCAGGCTTCTTGGAGAGAACATTCGGACCAACTATCACAATGAAAGGGTCGTGACCCTTTTTGATAGAGCAGCTAAAGTATATAGTAAAGAGAGGTTTTTAGACCATTTCAGTCAATTAATGGATATGAATCCCAAGGAATAGAATTTCTTGTATGTGTCGGTTTTGAGAGATGGAGTTGGTCATTCTGTTCGACAGATTGGTACATTCTTATGAATTTAATGTCTTGGTTAAGTTACAAGTTTAGTATGATGTAGTACTAAATGATTCTTTTGTATAGGTCCAATATTATGACATCAAACATAGTTGAATCGGTGGATTCATTGTTTGGCGATGAAAGAGAATTTCCTATCAAGGCTCTGTTTGAAAGAATAAACAAGGAGTATGACCAATTTTTTAACAAAAGGCATGTGAAATTCAAAGACACAAGAACCCCATTTGTTATAGAAATGGAAAAAATAATATCAATAAACATCAGTCTGGGGAATAGGTTATTATTTCATCATATAGCAGATTACAAATTGAGTATCACAGGTCATGGTGATGTTGCCACTGTCGATCTTCAAACAAGATCTTGTACGTACAGAGTTTTTGACTTGGAAAAAATACCCTGTCCACAGGTTATGATAGAGCTTCGAGCTCAACACAGTCCAAAATATGGACCTAAAATTTACAAGCACTCCTATCAATATTATTCGATGCAAAAAATATACAACGTCATATAGTGGGCATATTACTCCGATGCCTCCCGAAGAATCTTGGGTTGTTCTTGCAGAGCTTTTGGGGAGATTAATACCTCCTCCATATATTGACCCTAGCACTATCAAATCGGGAATAAAGACATATAAGAGGAGGTGTGGAGTCAGAGAATCATGTATATCAAGAAAAAATAAGTGCAGAACTACACCCACGGATCGTAATCTACCATGATCGACATAATTGAAAAAACTTGTGTTATTTTTTGTTGTGGACTTTTTTTATATTTAACTCATTATTGTGAACGTAATGTTATTATTTTTATATATAAAATATCATTTTTAATAACTAGTGCATCAATAAAAGGAGGCAAAACATTAACTAAATAAAACAACAGACCACAATTATTTTCAATAGATTACCCATCTGTGGCAATAGATGGACATTAACTGGAAGAACACAACACAACTCCATCAAAATGGAATATTTTCCTCCAATAGATGACAAATCTATCGCAATAGATGGATAATCTATTGACGAAAACCCAACCGATGTCCAATCTATTCCAACACATGGTCCATTTGCTGAAAGAACTCAAAAACCAAAATTACTATTGCTACTAGATTCAAAATTGCTCCTTGCCTCCAACCGTTAACAAGTTAACATGTATGTTTAGAAGAAATAGACAAAATAAAAGTTGAATAAGAATTAAAAAGCCAAAGTCGACTAAAATAAATTTTTCATTCAACAAAAAATAAAATACATTAGGTGTATATTTGAAAAAGAAAATTTGAAATACATACGGTAAAAGAAAAAACATATTCTAATTATTATTATTATCATTATTATTATTATTATTATCATCATCATCATCATTAATGACAACCGACAAATCAACAAGCAATAGTAGGGCCCTCATCATCCTCTGCATCTCTCTGAACATCATCACTCTCATGGTAACCAACTCCCTCTGCAGGTCATTTACCTGCCTTTAAAGTTCCCGCACTGTGTTGCACAAAATATCAATGTCCCAAATAGGATTAGTCATATCTAAAACACACATAAATTGACAAATATAAAGGAAAGAGTCCAAATTTAATACAATGTATACTACCAACTTGTAGATTTACACTAGAAAAAAACTTACCTCAATGAGAAAGGAATATACTCTTTGAAGAGAAGTGGTTGAAGATGTCAGACAAAAAGAAAAAATGCAAGAAATAAATAAATTTGATTAGAATGAATATTAAGGATGGACCTATTTATAGAGGATTGAATTCGGATGTGTCAGACCAAAAGGCATGACTGTTCAGCTCCATTGTATTAATTACATTCAAATTGGTGGCATTTTGTTTTCTGTGAAAAGTCGCAAGCTTTTCTTTTACATTAATACTTCTCACCTTTTCAAAATGGTTTGAGGCCTTATAAAAACCATTAATAATGAGTTGTTGCAACATATCGTCCATCTTCCAAAATAGATTTACCATCAATCGCAATAAATTTACCATCTATTGCAATAGATGGCCTGTATGTGCAACATATGGTCTATCAAAATAGATTTACCATCTGTTGCAATAGATGGTTTGTATGTGCAATAGATAAGACATCTATTGCAACATATGTATTATCTGTTGGAGAAGATATTTTGATTTCTTCTAATAGCTGATTCATTAGTTGCAACAGATAGAGAATTTGATTCATTAGCTATTTTGAATGTGTTAGATAAAAAAGTCATGACTCTTCACCTCTTTTTTAATAGTCATCTCATATGTGTAGATAAATAAACACTGTTTGGTCTATCGCAATAGATTTACCATTTGTTATAATATTTGTTGCAACATATGTTTATCCGTTGTGACAGATGGACCATCTATATGAGGAGATGTTTTATTTCTTCTAACATCTGATTCATCAGTTGCAACAGATGGAGAATTCGATATGTTATCTGTTTTGAATGTGTTAGATAAAAAGTAATGACTCTTCACCTCTTTTTAATTGTAATGCCCCGAGAGTACACCCTAGACATCACACAGTACTTACAGAGGGACCACAATCTAACCCATGAGTTGGTATCTGTTGTGAGAACTAAATAATATAATCATAAATGCAGAAGAATGACTGATATGCCATAAGGTTTTAAAACATGAATTATGAATCTGAAGAACATAGTTATCTGAGTCTAATAAACAAACTAGAATCTGAAAAAACTGAATAACTGTAGTATCAACTTAAGTCTGAATACAAAATAACTAACTCTAATGTCTGAAAGACTCTAAACTGAATGAATAGGAGTTGATGGGATAGGCCCCAACTAACTCCAACTAACTACTAGACTAAAAACATGAAATAGAAATACTCCATCCTCAAAATATGAAGACTCACCACTGCTACTGTTGAAATGTCTAAAATGTCTAAATGCGGTTCAAGAACTGGGTGTCAGAACTTATGATTTAATACATCATAGCATAAAAAAAGGTATGCAATCAGTACTTTGAATATACTAGTATGGTAAATGAGGTAGGCTGATATGCATGGTTTCATGAACTGAAATAATAAATTATCTGAATATATATGTAAAGCAAGGAGTCCTGAATAGAGAACATAAAATCTGTAGATACTGGAAATATATGAAATCTATAAATACTGTGTATATGTAGAAGTCTGTAAATACTGAATGTATATGAAATCTATAAATACTGGGGATGCATGACCAAGCATATAACATGAAATGAATAAAAGTCTATAAATTGAAATACTAAAATATAGATATATGTATTCTTTGGTCAAACAACACACAGACTCAATTACTGGTCTGATTATTTGACTTAGACTGTAAGAGCTATTAGCTAACCGATATTCCCTAATTTGAGATAATTAGGGTCCAACCTGTAACCTAGTAGGAAGGGTATAATACCGTGCCACGGGTACTTACACTGGCTGTGTGGATCCACTATACTTATACACTATCCGAAGGACTAAGGGTGTCAAGCCTGAACTGATGGGTGACCCTTTGAGATAGTCAAGCCTAATATGAAGGTGACTCCCCATATCCTACGTTGGCTATGAAGTTCTAGAGAATAGGGACTACTACTAACGACTCTGCCTATCTGACGGAGAATCTGCCATCCCTACACTCTCTTGGTGCTAAATCCTACTCCTAACTTAAAGACACTAGGTTACTGACTATTTCTGAGTTTAACTGACTGATCTAATAATGCTTATGCTGTATTCAGAAGTTATTCTTAAAATGCTACGATGAGACTAAGTAAACAACTATGATTTTTGGGTATTTAATACCCCCAGGACTCAAAACAATAACAATAAAATGACACTAAAGGTTGGAGGATAAAGTTTTATCAAACACTTGGAGTTCATGGTTTAATCAAATCATTGGAATGTTATGAAACTTGTAGTAAAAGCATGAATTCAATATGAATAATACTAAATCATGATTTAATTCAAGGATTGATAACATTAACATGGAGAATTGAATAACCATAATAATTTCATTGAAACATGGTATAAAATCATAGTTCATGGAGATTCATTGGTGAATCACAATTTAAAATCAAAAAACTTGAAAAGATCACAATTTTATTATTTAAATAGGATACTTGGACTCCATGGGTGAAAGGAACCCATGGATGAACATCTAACATACCTGAGTTAACGAATTTGGAAGGATTGATGGTGAGTTCTTAAGATTTGGCCTTGAATTTGAGAGCTAGGGTTTCTTGTTCTTGAAAAGGGGATTTTTAATTTGAGAGGAATTGAATAATGATGAGTATTTAGGTCAATTAGGTGTTAAATTTCGTGTTTAGGATGATTTTAGGTCTTAGGAAAAAGACTCAAATACCCCTAAACAAATTCTAAAAAATGCAAGCTGGAAACTGAAGATCCCGATTTTTGGCCTTAAACGACGCACCACTATCGCGCCAAGCCACTGGAAAAGGGATAATTGGGAAACTAGATGATGGTGCAACGTGGTAAGATTGCGGTCCTTCACTGGAATACCATTGTGTCCGCCTCCGTAATGTGCCATAATCACGGAGGCTCACTAGAAATTGCCAAATGTGAACTGGATCATTGGCGTCGTGCTAACATCACGGTACCATACAGGAAACTAACAATTATTATTTAGACTGGCTCCGAGATGCGCTAAGGGTCAAAATGGTGGTGTTTAATGACTAAAACTTAAAATCTCCATAACTTCTTACTCGGTTATTAGATTTGGGAAAATTTTATATCATTGGAAAGCTAATTGAATTTCCTACGCAATGGTAAGCTCTAAACTTAAAAATAATGGGTATTTAGAAAATTTTATATATTAATACTCATGTATTGTGTCTTAAATTATGCTAGGGAAATATGGGATATTTCAATATCTCTCCCTTGGGATCATTCATCCTCGAATGAGACTGGTTAAGCTGAGGAAAACTGATGGACTGAGCTTACACCATGAACATGCATATTTGATACGTGGAATACATGAATAAACTGATTTATAAATGTACTACTGACATGAAAATGAGGTAAAACTAAAACTAAGCATGATATAGATAAATCTTAAGAAGATTAGTACCTTAAAAAAAATTTGAATTCACGGAGAAAAGCTGAGGGTACTTGGTCCGCATATCTGCTTTTGCTTCCCAAGTGGCTTCCTCAACAGACTGATTCGGCCAAAGAAATTTTACTATTTGAACCTCTTTGTTCCTAATTCTATGAACTTTAATGATCTAGAGTTTCGACTAGAACTTTCTTGTAGGAAAAATTGTTCAGAACATCTACACTTTCTAAGGGAAAAACTATAGTTGGATCACCAATACACTTTTTCAACAATGAGACATGGAACACTAGGTGTACTGAAGCTAGATCTAAAGGCAACTCAATCTCATAAGCTACCTTTCCAAAATGACCAAAAATTCTGAAAGGACCGACATAGTGGGGACTGATTTTCCCTTTCTTGCCAAACCTTTTTACCCCCTTCATGGAAGATATTTTCAAGTACACAAAATCACCAATCTAAAACTTGAGATCCTTTCTCCTTATATCTACAAAAGATTTCTGTTGGCTTTGTGCTGCTCTAAGTCTTTGTTTGATCAACTGAACCTTCTCTAACGTATCAAACACAAAGTCAGGCCCTACTACCGCCGCCTCGTCTACTTAAAACCAACCAATTGGAGATATAAATCTCCTCCCATAAAAAGCCTCAAACAGAGCTATCTGGATACTGGAATGATAGCTGTTGTTGTATACGAATTCGATCAAAGGCAAGTGGTCATCCCAACTACCTTTAAAATCAATTATGCATGCTCTCAGCATATCTTCAAGAGTCTGAATAGTCCTTTTTGCTGGACTATCTATCTGAGGGTGGAAAGATGTACGAAGATGGACTTAGGTACCAAGGCCATTTTGGAAAGCCTTCTAGAAGTGAAAGGTAATCTAGGTACCTCTAACTAAGATGATAGATAAGGGAATACCATGCAACCTAACTAACTTTCTGAGATAGAGTTTGGTGTAGTCTCCTGCTAAGTAAGAGGTATGGACTGGCAAGAAATGATCTGATTTGGCCATCCTATCTACGACTACACAAGTAGAATCATGCCGATGAAGGGTATGAGGCAAACCTGTCACAAAATCTATGTTCACTTCTTCCTATTTTCGTGTGGGAATACTGAAGTCTTGCATAGACCCACAAGGCTTCTGGTGCTCAATCTTAACTTGCTAACATGTAGAGCATTTAGCTACAAACTCTTTAATATATGTCTTTATCCCACTCCACCAATAGATCTCCCATAAATCATGGTATATCTTAGTGTCCCCTGGATGAATCGAGTAACGCGCACCATGCACTTCTACAAGAATTTGTTGCCTCCAATCTTCTATATCAGGCACACACAATCTACTATGACAATGCAAAATTCCATCTCCCCCTTGGGAGAAAACCTCCTCTTTCTGATCTCTGACTAATTCTTTCAACTTAACTAGATTGGGATCTCTATCCTACTTTTCCTTCACCTCGGAAACTAGAGATGATTCAACACTACTTTGCACCCACACACTATCCTCTACTAGGTCGACTATGTGGAAACCTAGTTGAGCAAGATGATGAGCTTTCTTATCTAACTTCTTCTTACACCCCTCAACATGAGCAACACTACCCATAGACATTTTACTGAGAGCCCCAGCCACTACATTTTCCTTGCCTGAATGATACAGAATACTCATGTCATAATATTTTAACAACTCTAACCACCTTATCTGACGCAAATTCATATCTTTCTAATAGAATACATACTGAATGCTCTTATGGTCAGTGAACGCATCCACATGCACCCCATAAAAGTAATGCCTCCAAATCCTTAAGGCAAATACTACAGTTGCAAGCTCCAGATCATTAGTAGGGTAATTATTCTCATAGGGCTTAAGTTATCTAGAGGAATAGGCTATGAACTTACCTCTCTGTATGAGGACACAACCCAAACCTACTCTGGATGCATCATAATAGACAACAAACCCATCTAAACTTTCTAGTAGAGTCAAAACTAGGGTTGAGGTTAGTTGAGTCTTCAAATCCTAAAAACTCTTCTCGTAGGAATCTGAACACTGAAACTTTACTTTCTTATGCGTCAATATGGACATGGGGGATGAAATAGAAGAAAATCCTCCAAAAAATAATGGTAATAGCCAGCCAAACCCAAGAAACTCCTGATGTCTAATGAAGAAATGAGTCTGGGCCAGTTTCTTATTACCTCAGTCTTTTGATGATCAACTCTAATGCCATCACCGAAAATAATATGGCCAAGGAAAGCTATTGATCTTATCCAAAATTCACACTTACTGTATATATGGCGAAGTACTGATGAGTTTTGAGAGTCTGAAGTACAATTCTAAGGTGGTCTGCATGATCATTTTCACTACTAGAGTATAACAGAATGTCATCAATGAAGACTATGATGAACATGTCCATGTACTACTTGAACACTCGGTTTATCAAGTCCATGAGGGGTTTTAGGGAATTCGTAAGAAAAATGGACATGACTGGAAATTTAAACTGACCATACTGAGTTTTACAAGCTATTTTTGGAATGTCACATTCCCTGACCTTGAGCTGATGATAGCCTAATGGGAGATCTATCTTGGAAAATTCGATGGCACCCTAAAGTTGGTCAAAAAAGTCATCGATTCTAGGAAGTGGATATTTATTCTTGATGGTGACTTTGTTCAACTGATGGTAATCAATACACATTATGAGAGAACCATCTTTCTTATACATGAATAGAACTAGTGTGCCCCAAGGGGAGACATTGGGTCTGATGAATCCCTTATCTAGGAGATTATTTAACTATTCTTTTAACTCTTTGAGTTCCATTGGAGCCATTCTGTATGGCAAAATATATATGGGTTGAGTGTCTGGAAGAAGGTCTATTTTAAAGTCAATTTTCCTTTCGGGAAAAACTCCAAGAAGATCTTCAGGGAACACATCTGGAAACTCCCTCACCACGAAAACTGACTTAAGAGTTGGAGTTTCTAAATTTGAGTATTTCACTCAAACAAAATGTAAATACACCCCTTTAACATCATCTTTCTTGCTCTAAGGTGTGAAATCAACTAACCTCTAAGAGCTATGGTACTACCCCTCCATTCAAGGACTGGTGGAACTAAAAATGAACTATTCTATTTTTACAATCAACTGACGCATAGCATGAGTAGAGCCAATCCATGCGGAGAATGATGTCAATATCCATCATCTCTAACTTCATGAGATTGACTGAGGTAACTTTCTGAGATATTGTGATTGGATAGTTCCTGTATACCTGTCTAGATACAATGGAAATACCTACTTGGGTAGACACTAAAAAGGGCTCTGCTAGAGTTTCAGGATTGACTCAAAAATTGACGGCTATATATGGAGTAACAAAAGAAAGAGAAGCTCCAGGGTCTAGAAAAGCATAAACATGTAAGTAAAAAACCTGCAGCGTACCAATTACTACATCAGGAGAATTTTTCTGATCCTAGTGGGACTAAATAATATATTATCTGTTCAGACACCGACCACTAATAGAGGCACCCTACTAAGTTGGGCGATCGAATAGAACTAACGACTGATTGGAATAGCCTTGTTGGCACAAATCCCTACCTTTCTGAGTAGCCTCATGATACTTCCAAATCCAATAGCTTAGCTTGCCACACCTAAAGCACACATGACTACCCGCTCTACACTCACCCTGATGGTGTCTGCCATACTTCTGACATAGAGGGTTCATACGGGCACTGCTAACACTGCCTTGGGACTTAGAGCTAGGTACTCTAACCCTGCTATCATTTCTAAATTTAGGTACGGAGGCACTATCTAACGAGGGTGCTGGGGATTAAGAACTCTAATAAAACTGAGGATGGTTACCATCTTCTGAACTTGGCTGGCTGAAATTTAAACTACCTGTCCTAGTTCACTTGTTTCCTCTCTTTTCCTCCCTAATCTTCTGCTCTTCTATCTATTGAGCATAGTCCATCTCCCTAATCAGCATTGCAGTCCTACACTCCTTGACTATGTTGTCAAATACACCAGATGCAAACTTACTCATCTTGGACCTGTGTTAGCTACTACATCAGAAACGTATCTAGCTAACTGAGTAAACTTGAGGGAATATTCCTTTACATTCATGCTGAATACCTCAACTTAATAAATTCTAATAACTTGGCCTCCCTCAACTCTAATGGGAAGAATCTATCTAAGAAAGCTGTGGAAAACTCTTCCCACTCTACAGGCCCTATATCAACACCACTATCTACCTTCCACTGCTTAAACCATGTATGGGATATATCCTGCAACTGATATGCAGCCAACTCAGTACTCTCACTAGATGTCACCCCCATGGAATCTGTTACCTTTTGAACCATATCTATGAATTCTTGTGGATCCTCTTTGGACTTGGATCCCTTGAAAGAAGAAGGATTTATCCAGGTAAAGTCCTAAATTTTGGTTACGATAGTATTGGCCACTAGGTTGGATATAATAGTAGCTAGCTATTCATTTTGTGCTGCTATGGAATTCACTAGCGTGGTGAACTGTAATGCCCCACAAAATCCTCTTCCATTCTGAGCCTTAGAGTGTATTTGGTAAAGCAAAAATCTGAGTCAAAATATTTCAAAAATATCCTCCCAAGTATGAAATACTTTTAATCATGTGGGAATCTATTTGAGAATGAATTAAGATCATAGAGATCCCTTAACTCATGGTCGAGTTGAAAACTTTACTATCGTTTAAGTTTTAATGACCGTCAAACTTTGGATCAACTTCAATCAAACATTACTCTATGTATATATATATAATTATAGGACTTACTATATATCAAATGAAATATCTTTAAATTATCTTTCCAACGATACCAATTTTGTCAAAAACTGATATTGGAGCAAAGAGGTTTGCCCATTTTACTCCATCATGTCAATTTAGAAAAGGGTGACAACATTTCTTATGGCCTGTCACATTTCTAACGACATTTCTGATGATGTCATCACATTTACGATGACATTTTTGATGACATCATAAGCCTTAGGTAGAAAATAAAAAATTCAACCTTTTTTTGATGACATTTCGTGACGGCCTATCACGGGTCTGACGACCTGTCACGGAGTCGTCAGCAATTTTTTCCAACAATTTAGAGACGTTTTTGCAAGGATATTTTGGTCATTTCCCACCTTTTGTGAGCCTCTATAAATATGAGAACCCTCATTCAAGCCCTAAATTCATCATTTTTCTCTTCCAATTCTCTCAAGATATATCTATCTAGGGTTTTATCAAGAACCTTAATCCTTCAAAAAAATCATCCATAAATTCATCAAGGGTTTTTCAAGAATCAAGTTCCTCATAGTGTGGGATTCAAGGTTATTTATTAGAAGTGCGGATAGAGTCTCAAGTATTAAGATTCATCCTATTTCAAAGGTTAAGGTATGTAGATGTTGATTCTTGGGTCCCTTTCAACCAAGAAGCTCAAGCACCGTTTTTAAAACTCAAATATTTTTATGTTCATGTGTTGTTAATGATTTGTATGAGTTGAAATGGATGTTCAATGTATTGTTGAGTTTTGATTTATGTTTGTCTATAAAATTTATGAGCTTTAACCCTAGTATGTGGAACTCATGTGATAGAACCTCTTGAAGTTATTTTTCTATGTGATGTGTTCAAGACTTTTTGGTATAGAAATGGTTGAATAAGTGAAGCATGTCCCCCGTAGGTTTGATAAAGAGAATAGGTGAATCACAAAGTCCATTATAGTATGTTGAATAGAAAACCCCAATTGTGAGTTTGTTTGTGCTTAGTGTTGGATAAAACGCCCAAGTGAATGAATTATTCCATGGTAGTAGGGAATTCCCAAATAAGTATAAACCCATGCATGTTGTTTTGTCGAAGGACCTTAGTGAACAAGTGGAGAGGTGATAGTTGTAAATTGCCCTATTATGTGCTCTTGATATATGTTAAGCTTTTAATATATGCAAGTGGTTAGAAAGTAAGTTATGCCTTGATAGTATGATATTTCCCAAGCCATGTGATATCCATAGACGTGTCAAGATTGATATAGGTATGAAATAGCTAAGGTAAAACCTTTTTGAATGGAGCACAGTTTAGTAGCAAGTTTCCCCTACATTATTATATGATTATGTTTACGAGATGCTTAAAGTGACCCCTTGGCGACTGTGATAATGAATAGACGTTTGTGATTCCTAATTACTTGAAAGATACATTAATGATTAGGAAGATGATTTAATGATTATGATGATACATGAATGATTATGATGATACATGAATGATTGTGATGATGAATGAACGATCGTGATGATGAATAATTATGCTTTACTTCTATGCTATCGAGTCCTGGGGATATTTATACTCGACAATAGAGTTGTTGTCTAGAGCCCGTGTCAGTTTCTCGATAACTCCAGTCGAGCCATAATTCTCAGAACTCAGTGAACTATATAACTCTATATCCTTAGACAAGTGAAGAACTTAAGAAAGCTCAGTAATCTTAGTTATCTTTGAAATGCTAGTAATCTAGCCTCAGTCCATTAATCAGATCAGATCTAATAGTATTCAAGTGATTCAATTCTAATCTCCGAAGTGATTTGAGTAATCTATTCAAGCTCTGCATCATTAGTCAGATCTTTTGATAAGCATGATCAGTATCAAATTCAGTTCAGTTATGCTCAGTCAAGATTTCAATTTAGATTCTTTCAGTTGGGAGTATAAGAGAGCACCGAGCGATAAAAGGGATGACGGCTCTCCCATTAGAGAGGCCGAGTCGTTAGGAGCAATCCCTGAACTCCAGATCTGCATAGCCAGCGCAGGATGTAAGAGTCTCCTATTAGTTGAGGCTGTCACCGTCAGAGAGGTTTGACTATTATATTGCCTCAGGCCGACTTCCTACAAGGGTCATCTTGTCAGAGAGGATTGACTAGAGAGGTCTTTACCAATGGCATAGTTTTGAGACCTTTCTAACTGTGGTCACAGGTTGGATCCCGCCTGTGGTAGGTTGGGGCATGTCGGTTAAGTAACTACTTCCCACATTTGTAGTTTCAGTAGCAATATTTAGAAACTAGGACTGTGTGGTACAGTTATCTATCTCAATGAGGAACTCAGATAGTTCCATTAATTCATGAACCATCCCATCAGATATGCTTGGTCTCATATACAAATGCTTATTATAATATCTAGAGATCTCCCATCAGAAAAGCTTAATCTCCATCTCAGATTTTGTGGAGTATTCTTGTTGTCTGATTTAGACAAGATCATACTTTAATTATGTCAGTCGAAAGCAATAATCTCAGAATTCAATACTTAATGTAACTACATCAAGATCCTCAGTTATCAGTATCGAATAAGTTAGTGATTTAGTATCTCAGTGTTAGTAGTGAGTTCAGTCTGTTGTAAAGTGGTATCCAAGTTTCAGTATCTAGAGTTACAATAAATATTTTCATGGTTTGTGCATTCATCTATGTGTTCTCATGCGACATCTTCCTGATTATTCAATTTAGATATTATGCATGAATAAGCCCTTGCATTAGCCTACCTCATCTACATACTCAATACATTTCTGTACTGATGAATTTACACTATGGTGTTTTATTTGAAACCATAAGTTCAGAGGCACAGGATCTAGATTATCCTCAGCAGTTCGGTCCTAGTCAGTAGTAGTAGTAGTGAGTCCTCTTCTTTAAAAAGACGAATCTCAGTTTACTATTATTTCTTCAAACATTATTTATTTTCAGTTGATGGAGTTAGTTGGGGACTTGTCCCATCAACTCCACAGTTCAGACATTTTAAAGGCTTTTCAGACTGATGTTGTTGATGTGTATTATGAGTATTCATAGATGTGTTGAACCTTATGGCTAATTTTTTCATTTATTCTAGATATTATGTAGTATGTAGGTACAGATATCAGTAACGGGTTAGATTGTGGTCCTTCGGGGTCATAAACACCGTGTGACATCTCGGGATGGGATTTTGGGGCATTACAAGCTGGTATCAGAGCCTAAGGTTCAAGAGTAACCTAGGGAGTCTGAAAAGCCGCATCTAGTAGAGTTTTGGGCATGGGTGTGTAGCGCGCCACATTTATGTACAAGAGGCTACAGGATGTTCTTAGGAGCAGTTTCTCTTCTTTCAGTTTTGTGCGAGTGAGCATGACGTCAAGTTGATCCTCAGTCTAATACACTTCATTTTTTCATTTATAGAGCATGCCTCCTCGTAGAGATTTTGTCCATGGGGTCGATAATCAGCCCCCTCAACCAGTAGATCCTGAGAATGAAAGTGTGTCATATACAGAGTTTCGAGCCATTTTCCAGGTGCTAGCCCAGGTTGTGACTAATATTCATGGCAACCGTCTAGTTGCAGTCCTATCTCACCAAGATGGGAATTCTACCGCAACCAGGATTAGAAGTTTTATGAAAAGAAACACTCCCAAATTCTTTGGGTCAGTAGTAGGTGAGGATCCACAGCTGTTTCTAGAGGAGGTAAAGAAGATCACCCAGATTATGCATATTTCTGAGAAGGAGAGTGTCGAGTTAGCATCTTATAGGTTGAAAGATATTGCTCATGATTGGGTAGTGATGTGGGAGAAAAGTAGAGGGGAGAAACTTGGTTAGAGTTTCAGAGTGCCTTTCTACATAGGTTTTTCCCCCTAAAGATGAGAGAGGCTAAGGTAGATGAGTTCATGAACCTAAGTTAAGGTTCCATGACCATGAAAGAGTATTGTCTTAATTTTAACCAATTAGCTAAGTATGTTCCCGACTTGGTAGCTGACCTTAGAGCGAGTATGAGTAAATTTTTATCTAGGGTATCGAGTTATGTGTTGAAAAAGTATAGAGCTTTAATGCTCAACAGAGATATGGATCTTTCTAGGCTAATGATGCATGTACAACAAATTAAGGTAGATAAAATAATATAAAGAGAGAGAGTGAGTAAGAGAGCCAAGACAGGTAGTCATGGTTTCTCGCAGTTAGGGTCTCAAGGTGGTAGTAGTTCTTAGTATGGTCAAAGATTTTTAATTCCAGCTCCATCTTTAGCTAGTGTACTCGCACCTATGTTTGGGGGTGTCAGATCTGAGGGAGCGCCAAGCTCCAAAGCCTAGAGTAGTGCTAGTGGTGTTTGTACCTATCTGCATTGTGGAGAATATGGAAGGCGCCACCAAGGTGTGTGTAAAGCCGGTAGTGATGTATGTTTTAGGTGTGGTGAGCCAAGCCATAGAAGAAGAGAATGTAAAGTGCTGACTCAAAGGGGTAGACTTTATGTGTTTCAGGCTTGCCTTGATTGGGAAGGATTCCCTAAAGTAGACCCGGGTATATGATGATCCCTTCAGCTTTATGACATACATTCATAGATCCTTTGATCCTATTTTGATCTTATATGTTAGCATGAGTTATGCATGAGTTTCTAATCTTGATCGGCCAATTACGACCCTGTTTGTCAGTGCCCCGTGCACCACTCCAGTATTTCAGCGAAGTATGTTTAGAGGGACATAGAGTCCTAAGGGGGAGATACCCTTAGTATTATGATTTTGCATTCCATTAGATTTATCCTGATGCATGTTCATATTTTGTTTATGAAGTTAGCATCAGTCATTGTCGTATTGTTAAGTCATGCTCTCAAAAGTCAGCTTAGCTGGACATTCATGCATTAGATATATACATTTAGTAGAAAGAGTTCAGCTTGTCAGCGTGTGTTTAGTAGTGTATTCATGAGATCATCCCAGTTATGAGTCCATGCATCAGATATGCATGTGTATTATGGGAATTCATCTATGCGGATCATCAGTCGAGTATTCCATGCATCAGATATGCCTACCCAGGGTAAGAACTCTATATGTCAGTTGTTCCAGTTGCGTAGTCCTGATCTGAGATATTTTCATTTCTTGAGTAAGATCTGTTGACCCATATTCTTAGTCTATCAAGCGACATTCGATGACGAATGTTCTCAAGGGGGAGAAATGTAATGCCCAACAAAATTCTTTTCCATTCTGAGCCTTAGAGCGTATTTGGTAAAGCAAAAATCTGAGTCATAATATTTTAGAAATATCCTCCTAAGTATGAAATACTTTGAATCATGTGGGAATCTATTTGAGCATGAATTAAGATCATAGAGGTCCCCTAACTTATGGTCGAGTTCAAAACTTTCCTATCATTTAAGTTTTAGTGACCGTCAAAATTTGGGTCAGCTTCAATAGGCCATTACTCCTTATATATATCGAATTAGAGGACCAATTATATATCAAATGAAGTATCTTTGAATCATCTTTCCAACGATACTAATTCCATCAAAAACCGATATTAGAGCAAGGAGTTAAGCCCATTTTATTCAAGCATATTAATCTAGAAAAGGGTGACAACGTTTCTGATGGCCTGTCACGTTTCTGACGACATTTTTGATGACATCATCACATTTCTGATGATATTTCTAATGATGTCGTCATCCTTAGGAAGAAGATAAAAAATTAGACCTTTTTTTGACGACATTTTGTGACGGCCTATCACGGGTCTGATGGCCTGTCATGGATGTCGTCTGCTATTTTTTTCAGCAATTTAGAGACATTTTTGCAAGGATATTTTGGTCATTTCCCACCTTTTGTGAGCCTCTATAAATATTAGAACCCTCATTCAGACCCTAAATTCATCATTTTTCTCTTCCAATTCTCTCAAGAATATCTATCTAGGGTTTTTTCAAGAACCTTAATCCTTAAAAAAAAATCATCCATAAATTCTTTAAGGTTTCTTCAAAAATCAAGCTGCTCATAGTGTTGGCTTTCAGGATTATTTATTACAAGTGCGGATAGAGTCTCAATATTAGGATACATCCAATTTCAAAGGTTAAGGTATGTACAAGTTGATTCTTGGGTCCCTTTCATCCAAGAAGCTCAAGCACCCTTTTTAAAACTCAAAGATTTTTATATTCATGAGTTTTTAATAATTTGTATGAGTTGAAATGGATGTTCAATGTGCTGTTGATTTTTGATTTATGTTTGTCTACAAAACTTATGATCTTTGACCTTAGTATGTGGAACTCATGTGATAGAACCTCTTGAAGTTATTTTTCTATGTTTTGTGTTCATAACTTTTGGGTGAAGAAATGGTTGAATAAGTGAAGCATGTCCCCCATAGGTTTGATAAAGAGAATAAGTGAAGCATAAGGGCCATTATAGTATGTTGAATAGGAAACCCCAAATTATGAGTTAATTTGTGCTTAGTGTTTAATAAAACGCCCAAGTGAATGAATTATTCCATGGTAGTAGGAAATTCCCAAATAAGTGTGAACCCGTGCATGTCTAGTATTTTGTTGAAGGACCTTAGTGAACAAGTGGAGAGGTGATAGTAGCAACTTCCCCTATTATGTGTTCTTGATATATGTTAAGATTTTAATATATGCCAAGTGGTTAGCAAGTAAGTTATGACATGATAGTATGAAGCTTCCCCAAGCCATGCGATATCCAAATACGTGTCAAGATTGATATAAGTATGAAATAGCTGAGGTAGAATCTTGTTGAATGGAGTACGATTTAGTAGCAAGTTTCCCCAACATTATTATATGATTATGTTTCCGAGATGATTAAAGTGACCCCTTGGTGACTTTGATGACAAATAGACGTTTGTGATTCCTAATTACTTGAGAGATACCTTAATAATTGGGAAGATGCTTTAATGATTATGATGATGCATGAATGATTATGATGATACATGAATGATTGTGATTATGAATGAACAATCGTGATGACGAATGAATGATTATGCTTTACTTCTATGGTATCGAGTCCTGGGGGTATTTATACCCGACAATAGCGTTGTTGTTTAGATCCCGTGTCAGTTTCTCGATATATGCAGTTGAGCCATAATTCTCAGAACTCAGTGAACTATAGGACTCTGTATCGACAGACATGTGTAGAACTTAAGAAAGCTCAGTAATCTCAGTTATCTTTGTAATCTCTGTATCGCTAGTAATCTAGCCTCAGTCTTATAATCATCTCAGACCTAATAGTATTCAAGTGATTTAATTCTAATCTCAGAAGTGATTTGAGTAATTTATTCCAGCTCTGCATTGTCAGTCAGATCTTTTGAGAAACATGATGAGTATCAGATTTAGTTTAGCTATGTTTAGTCAAGATTTTAGTTCAGAGTCTTTCAGTTGGGAGTAGAAGCGAGCACCGAGCGAGGGAAGGGATGGTGGCTCTCCTATCAGAGTCCGAGTTGTTAGGAGCAATCCCTGAACTCCAAAACTGCGTAGCCAGTGCAGGATGTAAGAGTTTCATATCAGTAGAGGCTATCACCATCAGAGAGTTTTGACTATTATATTACCTTAGGCCGACTTCCTGTAAGGGTAATCCCGTTAGAGAGGCTTGACTAGAGAGGTATTTACCCATGGCACGATATTAAAACCCTTCCTGCTGGGGTCACAGGTTGGACCCCACCTCTGGTAGGTTGGGGAATATCGGCTAAGTAACTATTTCCCACAGTTGCAATTTTAGTAGCAATATTTAGAAACCAGGACTGTGTGGTACAGTCATCTATCTCAGTGAGGAACTCAGATATTTCTATTGATTCATGGACCATCCCATCAGATAGGCTTGGTCTCATATACAGATGCTTATTATCATATTTATAGATCTCCCATCAGAAAAGCTTGATCTCCATCTCAGATTCTGTTGAGTATTGCTGTTGTCAGATTCATACATGATCATACTTCTTATCATTGATAATCGCTTCCAAAATAATCTGTTAGAAAAATTGATCTCTAATTCTGTCAGTCAAAAGCAGTAAGTTCAGAATTCAGTCCTTGATTTAAGTACATCCAAATCCTCATTTATCAGTATCGGATGAGTTAGTGATTCAGTATCTCAGTGTTAGTAGTGAGTTCAGTCTGCAGTAAAGTGGTATCTAAGTTTCAGTATCTAGAGTTGCGATGATTGTGTTCATGGTCTATGCATTCATGTATGTGTTCTCATATGGCATCTTCATGATTATTCAATTTAGATATTGTGCATGCATGAGCCCTTGTATTAGCCTACCTCATCTACATACCTAGTAGATTTCTTACTGACGCATTTGTGCTATGGTGCTTTATTTGACACCATAGGTTCAGAGGCATAGGATCCAGAGTATCCTCAGTAGTTCAGTCCCAGTCAACAGTAGTAGATGTGAGTCCTCTTCTTTCGAGGGCGAATCTCAATTCACTATTATTTCTTTAGAATTTATTTATTTTTAGTTGATGGAGTTAGTTAGGGACTTGTCCCATCAACTCCACAGTTCAGACAGTTTAGAGGCTTTTCAGACGGATGTTGTTGATGTGTATTATGAGTATTCAAAGATGTGTTGAACCTTATGGCTAGTTTTTGCATTTATTTTAGATATTTTGCAGTATATAGGTATAGACATCAGTAAAGAGTTAGCTTGTGGTCATTCGGGGTCAAAAGAACCATGTGACATCTCGAGATGGGATTTTGGGGAGTTACATGAACACAGCCCTAAATTTTGGGTGAGAGACATGCTCGTCCATAGGATCTGCCTGGACGGGCTGAGGGGTTGGCTGGTTTCCTGCTCCTCTTCTGTTATTCTTTTTTGTAGGCATGTTTTAAAAATGGAAGAAAGAAATGGATTAGACTAAGAGTTAAACATGAGCTCATGCTCACTCGCACGACATGAGTAATGAAAGAATGTAAACTTTTCCTAAACGCCTTGTAGCCTCTCGTCCATAAGTGTGGCGCTCTACACACCCATGCACAAGACTTTACTTAGCACAACTTTCACACTTCCCAGGAAACTTTAAAACCCTAGGCTCTGATACCATGTTTGTAACGTCCTGAGAGTACACCCTAGGCGTCACACGGTGCTTACAGCCTCGAGGGACCACAAGCTAACCCATGAGCTGGTACCTACTATAAGCATTGAATAATATAATCATAAATACGGAAGAATAACTGATATGCCATAAGTTTTAAAAATTGAATTAAGAATCTGAAGAACATAGTTATCTGAGTCTAATAAAAACACTAGAATCTGAATATACTGAATAACTAATTGTAGTGTCAACTGAAGTCTGGATACTGATTAACAGACTCTAATGTATGAAAGACTCTAAACTAAATGACTGGGAGTTGATGGGATAGACCCCAACTAACTCTAACTAACTACAAGACTAAAAACATAAAATAGAAATACTGCATCCGCAAACTATGAGGACTCACCACTACTATTGTTGAGATGTGTAAAATGTCTAAGATCGGTCCCGGCTCTAGGCGTCAGAACCTATGATATAATACATCATAGAGCAAGAAAAGGTATGTTATTAGTACTTTGAATGTACTGGTATGCTAAAGGAGGTAGGCTGATATGTATGGTTTCATGAATTGGAATAATAAATTATCTGCATATACATATAAAGCATGAAGTACTGAATAGAGAACATGAAATCTGTAGATACTGGAAATATGTGAAATCTATAAATACTGTGTATGTATGGAAGCTTGTAAATACTGAAGGTATATGAAATCTGTATATACAGGGGATACATGACCAAGAATATAACATGAAATAAATAAAATTCTGCAAACTGAAATACCAAAATATTGATATCTGTATGCTTTGGTCAAACAACATTGAGACTGAATTACTAGTCTGATTATTGGACTGAGACTGTAGGAGCTATCATCTAAGCGGTATTCCCCAATCTGAGCTAATTGGAGTCCAACCTGTAACCCTAGTTGGAAGGGTGTTAATACCATACCATGGGTACTAACGCTGGCTGTGTAAATCCACTATACTGGTATACTATTCAAAGGACTAATGGTTTTAAGCCTGAACTGACGGGTGACCCCTGCGACATAGTCAAACCTAATCTGAGGGGTGACTCCTCATATCCAATGTTGGCTATGTAGTTTTGTAGTATAGGGAATGCTAATAACAACTCTGCCTATCTGATGGGGAGTCCACCATACCTACACTCGCTCGGTGCTAAATCCTACTCCCAACTGAAAGACACTGGGTTACTGACTATTTTTGAGTTTAACTGACTGATCTAGTAATGTTGATGATATATTCTGAAGTTATTATGAAAATGCTGAGATGAGACTAAGTAAATAGCTATGATTTTTGGGTATTTAATAACCTCAGGACTCAAAACAATAATAGTAAAATGACACTAAAGCTTGGAGAACATAGCATGATGTCTTTTATTAAATCAATCACTCTTACCGGTATTTTATCAAACAATTGGAATTCATGGTTTGATCAAATCATTGGAATGTCATGGAACTTGTAGTAAAAGCATGAATTCAATATGAATAATACTAAATCATAATTTAATTCAAGGAATGATAACATTAAAACATGGAGAATTGAATAACCACAATAAATTCATTTAAACATGGTATAAAATCATAGTTCATGGAGATTCATGGGTAAAATCATAATATAAAATCAAAGAACTTGAAAAGATAACAATTTTATAATTTAAATAGGATACTTGGACTCCATGGGTGAAAGAAACCCATGGATGAACATCTTAAATACTTGAGTTAATGAATTTGGAAGGATTGATGGTGAGTTCTTAATATTTGGCCTTAAATTTGGGAGCTAGGGTTTCTTATTCTTGAAAAGGGGATTTTAATTTGTGAGAAATTAAATAATGATGAGTATTTAGGTCAATTATGGGTTAAATTTCATGTTTAGGATGAGTTTAGGGCATAGGAAAAAGACCCCAATACCCCTAAATGAATTTTAAAAAAACGCAAGCTAAAAATTGAAGATCCCAATTTTTGGTCTTGGCGTGACGCACAAATATCGTGTCAAGCCATAGGAAAAGGGAAAATTAGGAAACTGGATGATGGTGCAACATGGTAAGATTGCATTCCTTCAATGCAATGCTCTTTTGGCCACCTCCGCGATGCATCATAATCGCTGAGGCTGACTGAAAATTGGCAAAGGTGAACTGGATCCTTGGCGCGATACACCAACATTGTTGTACCACATTGGAAACTAACAATTATTATTTACACTATCTCCGCGATGCGCTAAGGTCCAAAATGACGGTGTTTAACAATTGAAACTTAAAATTGCAATAACTTCTTACCTGGTTATCGGATTTGGGCAAATTTTATATCGTTGGAAAGATAATTGAATTTCCTACGTAATGGAGGGCTCTAAACTAAAAAATAAAAGGTATTTTGAAAATTTTATTTATGAATACTCATGTATTGGGACTTAAATTATGCTAGGGAAATATGGGGTATTATATTAATAGTCATTACATGCGTGCTGATGAATAAACACCGTCTGGTCTGTCGCAACAGATTTACCATATTTTTTAACATCTGTTGCAACCTATGGATTATCTTTTGCGATTGATGGACAATCTAATGGGGGAGATTTTTCCATTTCTTCTAACAACTGATTCATCAGTTACAATAGATGGATAATTCGATATGTCAGCTATTTTAAATGTGTTAGATAAAAAGTCACGACTCTCCACCTCTTTATTAATAGTAATCACATGTGTGTAGATGAACAAACATTGTTTGACATGTCTTGATGGGGTAGGAAGAATAAGGTGTGTGTAGATGAATGCATCCATTTTCATTCATAGGACTTATGTATTATTGATCAGGCCACCGTGATAGATACACATAAAGTACAATGATTTTGTGAATTTAGTTTTTTATAGATTAGACACTGATCCTTCAAACAAGATCCTGCATTGTACAATTCAGTTTTATAGGTTTGAACTGATAAGGTTGAAAGGTTCCAAGACGGTGGTGTCGATACCCTATTACAATTTAAAGATGGTTTATGCTTATGTTTTTGTGTCATGTTTGGGGAAGGATTCATGTTTTTGGTGGCAGTATAAATATCCAATAGTTATTGGACCGATTTTAATAGTGCAATGGACTTCTTGAAATGCCTCCAAAGCCTCGCACTACAGCAAACAATGATGGGACCAATAGAAATTGTCTTGGTTCAAATTTTTAAGAATGGGTTGCTCGAGGAGCCTATTATACTGCAAAAGGTGCTTGGGAAAATACTTGTATGGGAAGAAGGAGGTGGAGAAGACCATATATTATCTCAGATCTTGTTTAAGAGGAAACACAGGGAAGTAATTAAGGAAATTCTAGAGAATATGGCCAATGAAATTGACATGAGAAATGAAAAAACTGAATGAGCTTCAAATGTAGAAGTGTATCCAAAGAAGAATGGTCAAGAGGACTGGAGCTGGTCACTTTACTAGAAACTGTAACTAAAGAGTGTGGCCTCAATGAAGAATCAGAAAGTGCAAGACCAGAACTCTAAGGAAGAAGCTTCGCGAGCTTAGGAGATTTGTAAGATTTTCAGTGAAGAATGAAACTGGGACTAACATTTGCAGAAGTAAAAATAAGGAAAGCCAAGGAGTTAATTTCTGAAGTCTAACTTGTATTTCATGCCTTCTGTTTGTGACTATGATTAGGTCAATGGTAGTAGAAACAAAGAGGTCTAAAGTTGGGCAAACATCCCATACCTTGTTGTTTCCACTGCCTTTGACCTGATCATAGCCATAAATAGGAGGCATGGGATGTAAGTTTAACTTGAGAAATAGCCACCTTGGCTTGATCCCTTATTTTTAATTTAGGAGTAGTTGGTTCAGGTTTCAATTCTAACCGACAATCTTACCACCTTCCGTGCTCATGAAGCTGTTTCCTTAGAGTTCTGGTCCTGCATTTTTTGGGTTTTCATTCAGGCCATTCTAGATAGTTGCAGCCCCCTAACAAAGTGTACAACTCCAGTCCACTTGAGCATTTTCCTTTTTCAAGAACGACTGATGGATTTTCATTTTTTGGATACACTTTCACATTCATAGCTCATTTAGTTTTTTTATTTTTCATGTCAGTTTCATCAGCCAGTTTCACTACACTTCCCTTTCCCACACAGGTATTCTTATAATAACATTCTACTATGTAATAGTATCCTTGAGCAACCCATCCATATAATTTTGGACCAGAGTAATAACTATATTAATTTCTCTTCTTATTTGAAGTAGTGTGAGGCTTTGGAGGCCTTTCAAAAGTCCATTGAAACCTTAAATTCAATGCAATTTCTATTTGAATGTTTACACTGCCACCAAAAAATTTAAACCTTCTCCAAACTTGACACATAAAAATTAGCAAAATCTTCATTAACCCATAACAGGGTATCGACAACACCTACTTGGTCCGTCATCCTTACCAGTTCAAACCTAATAATCTTAACTATAAAATGCAATATCTTGTTTGAAGGATTAATGCCTAATAGGTAAAGAAACAATATTCACAAAATTATTGTATTGGATGTGCATTTTCATGATAGGTTGATCAATAATATGTACCTCCCACATGTGAAGTGGTTCCATCTGCAAGAAGCTTATTTCTCCAAACCTATCTTTACTCTAGCCTTTAATGCTGGTCCAGCAAAATTTGATCTAGTTTCACTTCCTTTTATCTTCAAACAAGAGAAATATATTTGATGTCAAACAAAAGAAGAACAAAAAGATATAACAAAAGGGTAACACAAAATTGAATGAATCAATAAATCACCAATCTGATGCAATAAATTCTCTATCTATTTAACCAATGAGGCATCTGTTGTAACAGATGGATGGCATGTTGCAACAGATGGGTCATCTATTGGAATAAATTAAACCAGCCTTGCTATAGGTTTGATTTCTTCAAATTATTGCTCCGTTTGTTCCCAGTGCTTATTCATCGGTTACAACGGTTGAGGAAACTATTACAACACTACCAACAACAGCATCAATAACAAAGAAACAACACCATATGTTCCAGCACCATCAACAACACAAACGCCACATGTTCCAACACCACCACCACCCTCAATAACAGCACCACCAAACTAAGAAACAAAAGACATAAAAAAATCAAACTGACAACAAGGATTTTTAAGTTCTCACAATAGATGACTTTTTTTGCATATTTTAATAAAAACAAAGATTCATTTATTCAATACTTAAAAATCACCTTTCCTTCAATTTTCTCAATAAATAGGAAAATGGTAATGGGTAAATTATTAATAGCAACAAATATAAATATCTAATTTAAATAACATACAAAGAAGAACACGAGAAGGAAAGAGAAATAGTGAACCATACCTACAATGTCAAAAAACCAAAGGGATCAAAACATCTAGTTCAGTTGAGAAAATATATTCATAGGTTAAGATTCAAAAGGATCCTCATCCGAAAGAAGAGAGAAAAGAGAGTAAAAAGGAAAGAATGAGAATTGAGAATAAAGAAGAGAGAGAGATAAGTTGAGTTTCTCGTCTTGAGTTTATGGCTGAAGGAGAGAGTATTCTACTCCCTCTATTTCATATTAGTAGAGTTGGTCCCTATAGACTTGGCACATCCATTAAGAAATTTTTTTATTTGGGGTCTATTTTACCAAATTAGACTTATTAATTATGCTTTGAAAATATAAATTTTAATATATATAACTTGTTTTGTCATTTAATGATAAGGATATTATTGGAATAACATATTAAAATTCTCTTGATTTTATCATTGGGACAACTAAATTGAAATAAATATTTTTAAAAAGAGGGTCAACTAAAATAAAATCGAGGGATTAGATATGGATTTTAAATATTTATTAATAACTTTTGAGGGACAAGAGGAGACAGTGACATTAAAAAGACCAGATAATACTACTCACTAAGGAGATTTTTGAGTTATCCAACTAATATTTTTTACCACCTTAGTATTTTATTTTTTTATCTCGGGTAGGAAATACCTAAATTGCTTCAAAAAAAAGGATCTTAAAACATCAAAGTCATACTTTACAACAGATAACAATTTTTGTTTCAAAATTTCCAAAGCTATAATATCTGTTGCAACAGATGATTCTAATAGATGGGTAACTATTGCAACGGATTACTTAATCTATTTGATTAATTTTAACAGATGGGTCATCTGTTGCAACAGGATGAACATTTATTTTTATACAATTTTAATTGAGTTCATTTGTTCAACTAATACCTTAATTGATCAATCTAGGACTACGGATGAGTTCTCATAGGGTCCATTACAACTTTAGCTGAGTCTTTTTGTAAATGCATGATGAGATAGTTCTGCGTTCCTCCTGACAAATTCATTAATTGATCACTGTGAGGTGAAGAGATTCTTATTACCTAATATGTTCAACTAATACCTTAATTAATCAATATAGGACAAAGGGTAAGTTCTCATAGGGTCAACTACAACTTTAATTGGGTCTTTTAAAAAATGCATGATGATATGGTACTGCGTTCCTCCCAACCAAAATTGTTGATCAATCACTATGAGCTGAAGCGATTCTTATTACCTAAAATGTTCAACTAATACCTTAATTGATTAATCTAGGTCTAGGGTGAGTTATCATAGGGTCAACTATAACCTTAATTAAGTCTTTCGTCAAATGCATGATAAGACAGTACTGCATTCCTCCCGACCAGAGTCGCCGATCTATCACTCTGAGATGAATCGATTCTTATTACATTATATGTTCAACTAATACCTTAATTTATCGATCTAGGACTAGGGGTGAGTTCTCATAGGGTCAACTACATGATAAGACGGTACTATGTTCCTCCTGACTTGAGTCATCGATCATCACTCTGAGCTGAATCAATTTTTATTACCTTATTTGTTCACCTAATACATTAATTGATCAATCTTAAACTAGGGGTGAGTTCTCATAGGGTCAACCATAACTTCAATTGAGTATTTTGTCAAATGCATGATGAGATGGTACTGCATTAATCCTAACCAGAGTCATCAATCGATGACTGTGAGCTGAATCGAATCTTATTACCTTATATGTTAAACTAATACCTTAATTTATCAATCTAGGACTAGGGGTGAATTTTCATAGGGTCAACTACAACTTCAATTGAGTTTTTTGGAAAATGCATGATAAGACGGTACTACGTTCCTCCCGACCAGAATTATCGATCGATCACTCTGAGGTAAAGCAATTCTTATTACCTAATATGTTTAACTAATACCTTAATTGATCATAAGTTCAGTTACAATAGGTGACAATATCTATTTGATAATTTACAACAGATGGGTAATCCATTGTAATAGATAACTTAATCTATTTTATTAATTTCAATATATGGTTAATCTGTTGAAATAGATGACTTTATCTGTTTGATTAATTTCAATAGATGGGTCATTTGTTGCAACAGGTTGAACATTTGTTTTTATAAAAATTTAATTGAGTTCATATGTTCAACTAATGCCTTAATTGATTAATCTTGGACTAGGGGTGAGTTCTCATAGGGTCAACTACAACTTCAATTGAGTCTTTGGGAAATCGCATAATGAGAGGGTTAAAAATTATGCATATCTTTTATAATTTTAAAAATAATTATGATCAATTCGGACAAAATTAACATTTTCAAAACTTGTTATTTTTTTCCATAATACAAATTAACCCTTACGAATTATCCATTTGCGAGAAAAATGTTTCATTAATTCAAATCTCGAGTTCTCACTCTTTTATCTCCCTCAATAATACAACAACTACTCAAAAAGTTGCTCAACCCTTCACAACAGATGGATTTTCTTCTTATTTTTGACCAAATAGGTGTTATTTTCAACTTTATTCTTGCTTTGTATCATCATTTTCTCTATCTTCGTAGGCAATAGAGTTCGAGAAGAGTTCTATATTTTTTATTTTTTTATTTTAAATAAGGGTTTTAAGTTAATGATGAAAAAGAAGACTTTTAGTTGTATTATCTTCGAAAATGGGTTTATAATTTTGAGTTTTGATGGTAAAATCATAGGAAGAACTTGAGAAAATCCTAGTTTTTGTTGTAGTGTTTCGTTGACTCTTGTGGTGTTGTTGGATGATATTTGTGGTAGTGGTGGTCGTGGTGGTGATGGTGGTGGTTGTCTAGCAGCACTGGTGGTATTTGTGGTGGATGTTGGTGGCGTTGTTTGGTGGTTTTTGTGGTGTTTATTGGTGGTGTCGGTATTCATGGTGTTTGTGACATTGGTTGGTTGTGTTTTTTGTGGTGGTTGTTGGTGTGTCGGTATTGGTGGTGTTTGTAATATATTTTTTAAAATTAATGTATACATCAATTGTAATGTAATTTTTATTTTTCTATTGTTTGTAGATTAAACATGTCTTCTAAAAGAAAAGAAAGTGAAAGTGGATCAATTTCTAACCACCCAACAACCAAGGCTATAGTATAGAGGGATTTGGAGGAGCTTCTTGAACAATCTCAGTCACGGAAAATTGAAGCTGAGGAGAGATATGAAAACAACATTGATGTAGGTGGACGAGGGTCTATAGATGTTGATAAAGAAAATAAAAGAGAGAAAGAGAAAGAATTAGAGAGTAACAAAGAGGATGTCATCAATATGATGATAATGGATCACCAATGGGCATGAATTATTATCAACACGCCAACATGATCCTGTCAAAACTATTAGTATTGACAGGTTTTAAGTTGCGATGCCAATAGATGACCCAAAAGAACTAATTGGTTAACTTGTACTTAAATGTCAATTGGGGAAAAAATTAATTATTTAGGAATATTATGAAGAAGGAAAACATAGACGAAATTTTTAAGAGTAGCTGCTTTGGATGATTTCTTGAGATGCCCGAGGATCCCCATGCCCATTCCTAAATGAGGATGGTATATGGTCTTCTCAAGTGAAGGAGCAAGTACGTGGGGGATGATAAAGATTTGGAAGAGGGGGGGCAAGAAGATGGATGAAATCTGGATCAACTACTGTGGCATGCTAGTTTGTTTTTGCTTGTGAGAGTTTGCCAAAGTGATGGGCTTGAGATGCGATCTTCTAAAAGAACCTATCTCCAAGGAAAGTAAGACAGCCAAACGACCCAACAAAACCAACAAACACAAGGAAAAAATAGATGGGTTGTTGAAAATTTCTGGTTGTGGCTATGAAGCATCGGATTTGATGACAGATCTCAAGAATAAAACCATAACAAAGTAGATCAGGAAGCAATTGTTCTTAGTTTGCTTTGCCCATTTGATTGTATTGTCAAGAGACATCAACAATGTCATAGAAGATGATTTGTTGGCGCGTGTTGAGGATTTTGATAAATTCAATAATCATCCCTAGGGATATGACAACTTCTACTTGACTGTTAATAACACTCAAACTATACCTCTCTTACGAGAAAGTAAGCATTCATTGTCAAATTATTTAACCCAACTAGGTTGGGGTCGAATCCCACAAGGAATATGGTGTCAATTTAAGTTATTTGTGAGTCAATCAACTGATAGTTAGCAAGTTCCTGTAAATGGGGTTTTTTGGAAATTATCAATAATTATGTTTGACTTCAGTTTCAGTGTTTGTAAACAATATTATATGGAGAACCAGAGTTGTGTTCACTATAGGTGTTGGTATTTGACATATACTAGTATAGTCCAAGATTCTTGTGGTAAGTAGGAAAAGTAGATTATCGTTGTCGAAGTGATGTCTAAATGTTTCTCAACCTCTTTAGACATTTAATTATCTAATTCTTTCAAACTTAGGGAATTTATATTTTGTAACAAGATGTTGTCTAAAGTTAATTAACCTAGTTACAACATTAATTATTAAATGAAAGTTTGAAGCTTCCAAGTCCCTATTGGTAATTCACTTCCTACTAGGGTAGATTTCTTACTTCAAGCAAATCACTAGTAGGCATGACCTATCGTTTGCAACCAATAGATAATATCTAAAGCAGAAAAATTACCAAGTAGTTCCTATTACCTTTAGAATCTTGAACACCTAGTTATTTAACAAAATCAAACCCATAGGTCCCACAACTCGGGTTAAAGGAATTAGCTACTTCTAACTTAAAAAGCAACAAAGCCAATTATATTCATAGTTCGATAGATGATAACTTACAGAATGATGAATATCAACAAATGTTTCTCCTTCTAAATCACAATAGAAAATCCCAAAAAAAGTAATAATAATTTCTCCAAAAGTAAACTGTAATGTTGCAGAGAAAACTAGAGAGAAAACTTGATGAAAAATGTAAAGTTCAAGATCATCAGAAAAACCTTAATTATGCCTAAAATACTTCATCCTAATTATGGAAACAAATCACAGATTACAGATCTTTTCTCACATAGGTGACGATGAAGTGTGATGCCTCATCAGGAGTCTGACGACTTATTAGAAATGTCATCAGCTTCTTCTCCAAGTTTGATGATTTCTTCCTTAGGCTGACGATGACACTCTGATTCTTATGAGGAGTCTGAAGACTTATTATAATTGTCGTTAGGTCCTCTTGCACTTTTATGATTTCTTCCTTGGGATGACAATATTCCTGACAGCTTATCAGACACCTGTTGGCTTATCAGGAAAATTTCGTCACACTTCTGCTCCCATTACCTCACACTGCCTATAGCGATGATGATTCTTATAACTTATCTTGAAGTTGATGACTTATCAGAATTGCCATCGCTTTTTCACTTTAAGTACCATTCCCTGCCTAACCTAATGACGAGCCTGGCGGCTTATCATAGGTCATCGTTACTTTTTCCAGCTGAATCCCATACTTTGTCTAAGGCGACGACAACTCTGATAGCTTATTACAATGCTGACGACTTATCAAACAAGTCGTCAGCTATATTTCCCTCTTTACTTGCTCAGAAATCAACTCTTTTACTTCCACTATTGTTAGTTCTTTTACATCTTCACTTCTACTATAATATCAAAGAGAAAACAATCAAAAATGACAAAATTTGCTTAAGACTTTGCAATTATTCTCATTTAAAAGCCTCAAATATGTTAGCATCTGATCATACATCAATTGTGCAATATTTACTGACAAAGCTATCCATAGGGACGACCACATTATACAGCTTCCCTTAGGCTTTCATGGTAAAATTAATCACTATTCTTACTCATCCATTAATTTATATTGAATATAGTTATTATGAATCTTTTTTTCTTGCATTTTGTTTAAATTTTTTAGGCTTGGACATTTGAAGCCATTCCTCCCCTCCGAAAGCAGGTAATGGATTACCCGGATGAGGTTTGTCATCCAAGGATGTTTAGGTAGTTGGATGCAAAGAACAATATAAGAATTAAGAAGGCTAATTTCTTAAACCCTCCGAATGTTGCAGTATGTCTTCTTCAAGTAAAATAATTTGACTCAATGAAAGATATTGAATAGATATTATATTTGGTGCAACAGATGTTATATCTAATGTACCAGATGAGACATCTATTATGACATATTACCCGTCCTATGCCAACCGGTACAACAGAGGGGTAATCTGTTGTGATGGATGATTTATTTATTATATCAAATTACCCATATATTGTGTTGGTTCTCTGAACCTAACTCTTAATAGATTAACCATGTAGTACAAATTATGCAACAAATGGGTAATCTGATGTAACATATTATTAATCTGTTGAAACATATAGATCATCTGTTGCATAAGTTGTTTGTGTTAATATGTAACCAAACTGTGAAAATTATTATATTATATGATTTAAATGTATCTGTTTTCTTATAGAGGTTGTGCATTCATGGATCTTGCCTACTGAGAAGGAGTTGGGGATGACTTCTTTTATTACTCTAGGTCATATTAATGCTATAGAAGACCCAACGGTAGAGTTAATAAAGAAGGAATTGGCTAGAGTAATATCAATAAGAAGAGAAGTTAGGCAAGGTCAGCCTAGTGTTGAGGCTTTTTATGACAAAACTACTGCAATAGATCCGAGTGCTTCTTCTAGGGGTGTTGCTGGAGGAGTTGATGTTGGTAGCAAACATGATGATGCTACTCCAAGTCATTATGTTAAGCATGTTGATGCAAGAGAAAAAATAAATATATTTGAAAACAAACCTCTCACAGGTCCTTATTCTAATTACACAGGCCCTTCTCACCCTTACAGCAGTCCCTCTCACCCCTCTTCACCCTTATGTTCTCATTGCAAATGCGAAGAGTACAAGGAAAGCCACGATAAACTCTTTGAAAAAGTAGAGTCTATCACTAAATATGTTGAGGATTTGAAATCCAAGAGGGGTGTCATACCATCGAAGAAGGTGAGGGAGCCAAACACTCCTATAGTGGAGGTTAGGAGGAAGAAAAGAGCAATTAGCCAAGTACTCTCCCATTAGAAATCCCAAAATATTGCAACTCCTTCTTTTCCAAAATTTGTTAAAGTTCAGGGCCTATTCAAGATGGGGGACATATACGCAAAACTTGGTGCTAATGAGAAGAGGAATCTACGATGGGCCAAGCAAGGTGCAAAAGATTACCCAAGCCATACCTTTTTCGTCGAAGACATCAGAAGAATGATAGATATGTGTATGCAGTATGTGGATAGGGTAAGTTTACTTTTCCTAACCTAGCCTTCTTATTTACTTGTCATCGGTTGAAACATATGTGTATTCTAGTGCAAGTTGTGGTGGTTTTGTTGCATCATATTACCCATCTCTTGCATAAGTTGCATTAGATGGGTCATCTATAAATCAATTTAGAGAACCCTCTGCAATAGATGGACCATCTGTTATATCCTTCACTATATTTTCCTTCTTTACAATTACTATCCTATTTAAAATTTTACTTCTTATATCACAATATGTTGAAGAAATTCTCTGCCTTATGAGGGGCAAGCAATTAGCCTACCAAAAAACTTGTGATGCTGCTGATAGGATAATGCACCTTGATTTCTACAGGAATCTCAAGGATAGGTACAATTATCTCAGTAACCTAGCATTAACTCTTGGTGGCGAGGGATTTCAGTTTTTACTTTCTGGGTTCTAATGGGATGAACAAATGATAAAAATGTTAGAGGGGAGAGGCCAAATCCACACGACAAGAACTAGACTGATGCAAAGAGAATTCTTGGAGTCATGAATGTGGATAACATACATTATCAGGCTGTTGAGATACTTCTTGAGGATGGAAATATCAAGTTTTATGAATACAACTTACCTGCCTTAGATGAGGTTAATTTTTTTACCTACATGCAGCCACTATTGGATTTGTTCCCCATCTTGTTGAGGAAGAGTAAACTGATTGATCATTTTCCAATAAAAGTGTTGATGAAGTAGCCTTAGGATTTTGAAGGTCTAAACAAGGACATGAACCTTCAAAAATATGAAACCATTGCTGCGTGCGAGTCGCACTATAATACCCCACACTTCTCCTAGTTCAAATTCATCTGTACAACATCAAAGATCTTGATTTACAGATAAATATATTATATTCCATGTTAAATTATTATGATTTTGACTTTTTATCACGTGGAAAATTGAATAAGCATTCTATCAATACCAAATTTGCCAAAATCCAACACTTTGGCGAAGAGTTAGAGCCATTTTAATGAGACAGTGTACTACCTGGCACTTTGGTGCATCACGGAGTTAGCCAAAATGGCAATCGTCAAAATCCAGTGACACCCCGCGATCATGAAGCATCGTGCCAAGGCTCAATTTTAGAACTGTCATATTTCAGTAGCTCACCGCAATTTCACCGGATTGCGGTTAGGCTTTTATTGACGTTACAGTCCCGAATTTTAATTCCAAGGGCAAAATGGTCATTTTTGCTACCCTATATATACTCCTTAACATGAGATTCAGCCATATTAAACCCAAATATTGTTAATTTCTCTCAATTTACCTCAAGAACAAGAGCTAGGGTTCAAAAATCAAGACCCCAATCATCAAGGTTTCACCATTAATCTTCTGAGGATCAAGTAGTAAGGTATGCAGATGTTGATTCTTGGGTTTCTTCTACCCAAGAAGTTGAAGAATCCCTTTTTTAATTCAAAGATTACTATTTTATAAGTTTTTCATGATTCATGTGTATTGAAGTTAATGGTCATGTTAATGTTGAGATATAATTCATGATTAGAATACAAGTTGCAAGCTTTGTTCTTGATTTAGGTTGAATTGCATTATGTCCATATTAAATCCCTAAAGTTGTATGTTAATTGATGTATTTATGATAATTAGATGTTGAAATTGTAGAATAACCAAAGCATGCTCCCCATATGTTTGATAAAACACTTATGTGAAGGAATTAAAGCCATTATAGCATGTTGACTGGAAATCCCCAATTGTGTGTAAGTTCATGCATGCCAAATATTTGTTAAAAAACCCTAGTGAATGAATTATGACATGTTAGCATGAAATTCCCCAATTGTGTTCTCTTCAATGCATGTTAAGTGGTTATTATAAGACCTTGTTGAATGAAGTATGAGCCAATAACATGTCTCCCTATACTATCACATGTTTATGATTTCCAAGTGCTTGAAGAGATGCTTTAATGATTGTAATGGTGAATGAAAGTCACTAGTCATGATTATTTAAGATGGTTATGTTTTACTTTTACGTTATCGAGTCCTGTGGGTATTTATACCAGGAAAATTAGTTGTTGTCTAGAGCCATGTCAGTTTTCATGATAGTCTCAGTCAAGCCACGATTCTTAGAACTTAGTCAATTACAAAATTCAGTACTCTCAGACAGTTACAGAACTTAAGAAATCTCATTAATCCAAGTATCATTAGCATTCAAGCTTCAGTTCAGTACTCAACTCAGATCTTAGTAGTATTCAAGAATTTTGTTCAGACCTCAGTAACATTAAAGTAATCAATTCAAAACTCAATATCATTCAGTCAGATAACGAGATTAAGAAGTATTCCATCAGTCTTCGGAATCAAGTGAACTCAGCTTAAATCAGTTACTCAATGTGATAAATAACAGATTCAGCTCAGTCTAGTACAGTTTAAGAAAAACAATCAATTCATAGTCTTTTAGTTGGGAGTAGGACTTACCACTGAGTTAACCTAGGGACGGGGACTCACCCGTTAGAGAGGATTGAGGTCCCTAGGAGAAATCCTTAAGTTCCAGAACTATGTAGTCAACGTAGGTATGAGATGTCACCCACTAGATAGGAGTAACATACTCAGGGATAACTTGTCAGTTTATTATGTATATAGGAATAATTCTAGGGGTCACCCATTCGATAGGACTGACTCTACAAGAGAGGTCTTTACCTATGGTACGGTATTGAGACCCTTCTAACTAGGGTTACAGGTTGGACCCCAACTTAGCTTTATGGGGCATATTGGTTAGATGACTACTTCCCACAGTCTGAGTTTCAGAATAAGTCTCAGTAAAGGAACTCAGTTCAGTAGTACAGAGTAAGGACTGTTAGATATAGTCAATCATTTTGATTATTAACAGACTTAGAGATCACCCACTAGATATGAGTAGTCTCGAATTTAGTTAATTAGCTTCATTATCATCAGATTCAGAGATTACCCTCTAGAAAGGACTGATCTCAAACTAAGTCAAATCATATTTATTATCAGTATATATAGAGATCACCCGCTAGATATGACTGATCTCAAATTTTAGTCGAGCATTCCCATTATTATTAAGTTCAGAGCTCACCCGCTAAAGAGGATGATCTCAACCTCAGTACTCAGTTATCAATATCAAAAGATTTAGTTATTTAGTATCTCAGTATTAGTAGTGAGTTCAAACATGAGTAAAGTAGTATCCGAGTCTTAGTATTCAGTCATGATGATTTCAGTTATGGTTTTTCCATTCATGTATATGTCCTCATTCAGTATTCTCATGCTTATTCAGTTAAGTAATTATTCATGCATAAGACCTTGCATTTATCCTTACCTCATCTTGCATACTTAGTATATTCCCACGTACTGGTGTATTTGCGCTATAGTGTTTTACTGTACACCATAGGTTCAGAAGCACGAGATCCAGAGTACCTTTAGCAGCTTAGTTCTCGTCAGTAGCAGTAGACCTAGCAGTGAGTCCTCATCATTCGAGGATGGTTATTATTTCATTTTATTACTAGTTCTAGTATTTCAGTAGTTGGAGTTTGTTAGGGACATGTCTCATCAACTCCTTATTCATACAGTTTAGAGGCTTTCAGACTACAGAGTTTTCAGACTAGTTATTTAGACAGATATTTAGTTTTGATATTGCTAAACTTTATTTCAGTTGTATTTTAAGTATTTAAACATTATGGAAAGTTCCTCCAGTTTTCTGTATTTATTTTATTATATTATGCAGTGCTCAATTACAGATATTAGATAAGGTTAGCTTGTGGTCCCTCGAGGTCACGAGCACCATGTGGTATTCCGATTTCAGAAAATTAGGGTGTTACAAACTTGGTATCAAAGCCTAACATTCAATAGTGTCCTAGGAAGTCTGAAAGCCGCATCTAGTAGAGTCTTGTGCATGGGTGTATTACATGCCACATTTATGTACAAGAGGCTATAAGATAGTTTAGGACAAGAGGCTATAAGATATTTTAGGAAAAGTTTACTTTCTTTCATGTCTCAGATCATGCTATAGAAATGTCCTCTAAGAAAGTTATGTAGATTCTCAACATGCTCCACTCATGTCAACTCCACCTTATCTTCAAGGTAATAAAAACAGTAAAGGTCAAAGTCCTAGAGATAGGGCCTTCTCAAAACCATCCCTTCAAATAGTTATGGGATCGCCCATAGGGTCAGCAGTATTCCATCAGATCCTTTCTCAGAATCCTATGATAGCATATGACCTTGAGTTAGAAGCATGAAACCAGGTGTTTGGCAGTTGTAGAGTTGGAATAGCGTTAACCATATCGAGCAATTTATGTATTCATGGGGATAGTTGTATAAGAGGTAAATCAATAGGTTTAGATGGTGCATACAAGAATTTAAGGTTATTAATTGAAAACTAAGTGTGAAGGTGTGGATATGAGTTAGGAGGTGTGATCCTAGTAGTAGATGAAGGAATAGAAGTAGATAATGTGTTTAGCGAGACAAGCATGTGTCGAAAAGGGGTATAGGTATATGATAATAGTGGAAGGAACTAAAGAATGTTAAGAGTTGTATTCCAGAAGATAGTACTAGCAGTGAGTTTTATACTTACAGGTGCAGAGATGAGTTTATCATTCATGTGCATCATTATGCCCCAGACACTAGAGTAGATTGATTGTAGTTCAGCTCAGAGTTTAGTAAAGTGTTATCAAACTTATGTTGATGACTTGAAGCTGAAAAGGAGAGTATAGTTGAACGAGTACAAAAGAAGTACTTCAGTTAAGTATAAGTTTCAGCATGAATTATTCAGTAAAGCCAGCAAGTCAGTTTAGCATTCAGACAGTCAGATCCATATAGTTTGTTTTCTTATCTTTCTATCTAGTCATGCTATCTGAAATCTCAAGGAGAGATAACTATTCCAAGGTAGAAAGTCCTAGTAGTTGCAAGATAAGTTTAGTTCATGAGTCATTCATTTGTTTCAGCTCTCCCAGGTTCAGTTATGATCCAGTTCGTAGATGCATTATGCATCGCCTCAGTTTTCTCAAGTATATTGGTTAAATCAACATTCTTAGAGGGACATAGAGTCCCAAGGGGAAGATACCCATAATTCCTCGATGCTTTTATGTCTGTAAACCCATTCAGTTACATGTTCAGATATTTCTTTCAAAGCTAGCATCCATTTTTATTGCATAATCAGTCAAGCATTCAAAAGTCAGTTTAGTCAAGTATTCATGCATTAGACATGCATGTTCAGTAGAAGAAGCACATCTTATCAGTAATTTCAGTCGTGCATTCATGAGTCAGTTATTCATACATTAGATATGCATTATGAGAGTTCAGCTTATCAGTAGCCTCAGTCAAGTATTTGTCCATTAGATATGCATGTTAAGCAGAAAAGTTCATCTTATTAGTGTATTCAGTCATGCATTCATGAGAACAACTCAGTCATGAATCCATGCATCAGATATGCATGTCCATTATAAGAATTCATCTTATGTGTAGCTTCAGTCATGTATTCCACGCATCAGATATGCATGTTCAGTATGAAATCTCAGTATATCAGTAGTTCGAGTCATAAGGTCATGTTTCTCGTGCTCATATCCATTAAGTAGGCTCAGTTTGTTAGTATTCTCAACTTAATGAGTCTCATTCGAGGATGACTATTACCAAGGGAGCGATATTGTAATACTCCACACTTCTCTTAGTTCAAATTCATCTCTGGAACATCAAAGATCTTGCTTCAAAGTTGAATATATTTTATTCCTTGTGAATTTTTAAGATTTTGACTTTTTATCATGTGGAAAATTGAATAAGCTTTCCATCAATACTAAATTCACCCAAATACGACACACGGGCGAAGAGTTAGAGCCATTTTAGTGAGACAGTGTACAACCTGACACTTTGACGCATTGCGGAGTCAGCCAAAATCATCAAAATTTAGTGAGCCTCCATGATTATGGTGCTTCGCGCCAAGGATCGATTTTAGAATTGTCAAATTCTAGTAGTTCACCGCAATTTCATCACGTCACGGTGAAGCTTTTATCGGCGCTCCAGTTCTGGATTTTAATTACAAATACAAAATAGTCATTTTTATACCACTATATATACTCCTTAACACGATATTAAACCACATTAAACTCAAATATTGTTGTTTTCTCAAAATTTCCCTCAAGAACAAGAGATAGGATTCCCAAATCAAGACCCCAATTATCAAGGTTTCACCATTAATCTTTCAAGGATCAAGTAGTAAGGTATGCAGATGTTGATTCTTGGGTTCCTTCCACCAAAGAAGTTCAAGAATCCTTTTCTAAATTCAAAGATTACAATTTTATGAGATTTTCATGACTCATGTAAATTGAAGTTTATGTTCATGTTATTGTTGAAATATAATTCAAGCATTAGAATACAAGTTGGAAGCTTTGATCTTGACTTGGGTTGAATTGCATTATGTCCATGTTAAATCCCTAGAGTTGCATGTTGATTTATGTATTTATGATAATTAGAGGTGAAAATTGTTGAATAAACAAAGAATGCTCCCCATATATTTTATAAAATGCTTATGTAAAGGAATAAGAGCCATTATAGCATGTTGACTAGAAATCTCCAATTGTGTGTAAGTTCATGCATTCCAAGTGTTTGTTAACAAGCCTTAGTGAATGAATTGTGACATGTTAGTGTGAAATTCCCCAATTATGTGCTCTTCAATTCATGTTAAGTGGTTGTTGTAACACCTTGTTGAATGGAGTATGAGCCAATAACATGTCTCCCTATACTATCACATGTTTATGATTTCCTAGTGCTTGAAGAGATGTTTTAATAATTGTAATAGTGAATAAAAGTCCCTGGTCATGGTTATTTAAGATGGTTATGTTTTACTTTTATGTTATTGAGTCCTGGGGGTATTTATACCCGATAAATTAGTTATTGTGTAGAGCCATGTCAGTTTTCACGATAGTCTCAGTCAAGACACAATCCTTAGAACTCCGTCACTTACAAAATTCAGTACTCTCAGACAGTTACAAAACTTAAGAAATCTCAGTAATCCAAATATCATTAGCATTCCAGATTTAGTTCAGTACTCAGCTCAAATCTTAGTAGTATTTTCAAGAATTCAGTTCAGACCTAGTATTATTCAAGTAATCAATTCAGAACTCAGTATCATTTAGTCAGATAACGATATTCAGTCGTATTCCGTCAGTCTTCAAAATTAAGTGAACTCAACTTAACTCAGTTAATTAGTATTATCAATAACAGATTCAGCTCAGTCTAGTACAGTTTAAGAAAAAGAATCAGTTCAAAATCTTTTAGTTGGGAGCAGGACTTAGCACCGAGTGAACCTAGGGATGGGATCTCACCCATTAGAGAGGAATGAGATCCCTACGAGGAATCCCTAAGTTCCAGAACTACTTAGCAAGTGTAGGTTTGATATTTCACCCACTAGATAGGATTTACATACCTAGAGATCACCCGTTAGTATATTATATATATAGGAAAGATCCCAGAGGTCACCCGTTAGATAGTACTGACTCCACAAGAGAGGTTTTTACCCATTTCATGGTACTGACACCCTTCTATCTGGGGTTACAGTTTGGACCCTAACTTATCTAGAAGGGGCATATTAGTTAGATGACTACTACCTACAGTGTCAATTTCAGAATCAGTCTCAGTAAAGGAACTTAGTTCAATAGTACAGAGTAAGGACTGTCAGATACAGTCAATCATTATGATTACCAACAGACTCAGAGATCACCCGCTAGATAGGACTATTCTCAGATTTAGTTAATCAGCTTCAGTATCATCAGATTTAGAGATCACCTGCTAGATAGGACTTATCTCAGACTAAGTCAAATAATATTCATTATCAGTAAATATAGAGATGACCCGCTAGATAGGACTGATCTCAAATTTAAGTCAAGCATTCCCATTATCATTAAGTTCAGAGATCACCTGTTAGAGAGGAAGGTCTCAACCTCAGTACTCAGTTATCAATATCAGAAGATTCAGTTATTTAATATCTTAGTATTAGTAGTGATTTTAGACATTAGTGAAGAAGTACCTACGTCTCAGTATTTAGAGTCACGATGATTTCAGTGATAGTTTGTGCATTCATGCATATGTACTCATTCCATATTCTCATGATTATTCAGTTAAGTAATTGTTCATGTATAAGCCCTTGCATTTAGCATTATCTCATCTTGCATACTTAGTACAATCCCACGTACTAATACATATGCGCTATTGTGTTTTACTTTAGATCATAGGTTCAGAAGCACGAGATCTAGAGTACCCTTAGCAACTCAGTTCCAGTTAGCAGCAGTAGACCTAGCAGTGAGTCCTCATCATTCAAGAATGGTTATTATTTCATTTTATTACTATTTCTAATATTTCAGTAGTTGGATTTAGTTGGGAACATGTCTCATCAAGTCTTTATTCAGAGAGTTTAGAGGCTTTCAGACTAGTTATTCAGACAGATATTTAGCTTTGATATTGCTAAACTTTATTTCAGTTGTATTTTAAGTATTTGAACCTTATGGCAAGTTCTGCCAATTTTCCATATTTATTTTAGTATATTATGCAGTGCTCAGTTATAGATATCAGAAAGGGTTACATTGTGGTTCCTCGGGGTCACGAGCAGTGTGTGGCATTTCAGTTCCAAAATATCAGGGTGTTACACACACGCTCTTGCGCATATCTAATATTTGTTGATCGACATAGAAATGGTCGAGCCAACGACCTTATTGTGTGACAACGCTGTAGCAAACATGCAAGAGGTCTGGGCTTATAGGGTACTAACTGGACACTTGGAGCCTGTGTATAAAAAAGAGCCTGTTAAATAATAATTTTTTTTATTTCAAGTCACTTCACTTTATATTACATGCATATATATAAATATATGTAGGGGCAATTTTCTTTGTCTGATGATAGTTGAATTTTTCAAAATGCAACAGATTGTCGACCTGTTGTAAAATATATTCTATGTATTCTGACAGATAGTTTATTTATTGCAATAGGTTGTTCCTCTATTGCATTATGCTAATATAGTCTTATCTGTTGAAACAGTGGAAAGACCTGTTTGATAATTTCTAATAGATGACCTACATGTTGCAATATATGTCTAAATCTATTTGATATTTTCTAACAATTATGCTTGAATATCCATATGCTCAACAACACCAATTCTGTAGCAAATACAAATACACCATCATGAAATGTTCAATAATTAGGCTTGAATGTCCATGTGCCAAACACCACCAACCTAGTAGCAATAACGCCAAAAATATAGTATCTTCTTGCTCAATTTTGTTTCTCTTCAAAAGCCTTGACTTTCTTCAACAAACCCTAAATTACATGATTTACTTGTGAAGGGTATCATTCTTCATACCATTCAAAGTAATCATATCCACCCAACTTCTAGAAAAACAAGACCACAATTACAAAATAATTACAAGTCAATAAGTAATCAACTAATGAAATTAAAAAAATTACCTTTGAAATCATATAAGTAAAAAAACCTACGACCTAGATTTTGTTTAGTCCAAGAAGTCTTCAATAGAGCTTTATGACCACACTTACAATATCAAAAATCTTTGTCACAAAAAATAGTGGAAGATGAGCTCGACATTATCAAGCTCACTTGGATAAAAGAAAAAAAATGTAGAAAGAAATATAAATAATCGAGATGAATTCAGATAGAGAAAAAAAGACGAAGAAGAAAAAGAAGATTCGGGAATTTAGAGTTAAATTTTATGAAGAAGATGAATA
Source organism: Capsicum annuum (assembly GCF_002878395.1). Taxonomy (NCBI): domain Eukaryota; kingdom Viridiplantae; phylum Streptophyta; class Magnoliopsida; order Solanales; family Solanaceae; genus Capsicum; species Capsicum annuum. The sequence continues at coordinate 55,289,178 of NC_061115.1, forward strand.
TATAAAATAATGGTAAAAAGTAACCATTGGGGACCAAATCAACAAAAATACGCGAGCATCCTACAGGGAAAAAAGTGACAAATTGGCACATTTGATGGCTTTTTTTTATTTTTTGTGTTTAAATTGAACATTGTCTACTTGATGCCTATTTTATTTTAGGTGTTTAAACTGAATACTGTCAATGGGTTCTGTCTTTTTTATCTAAAGTTACTTTCACTTTTTACATGTTGTGGAAATTTTTTATGTCTAATGAAAGTTGAATTTTTACAATACAATAGATTGTCTATCTTTTATAATCGATATTGTACCTGTTCTAACATATAGTTTATCTGTTGCAATGGGTTGATCATCTATAGCATTATGTTGATGTTTCTATCTAAGTCTATCTGTTGCAATAGTGGAAAGACCTTTTTGATAATTTTCAACAGATTACCTGCCTATGGCAACATATGTCTGAATCTGTTTGATATTTTCCAATAGATATGTCGTCTGTTGTAACAGATACATTAGCTATTGCAATATTTGAATCTATTATTCCATTCAGTTTATAAGTTCAAATCTAAGGAAAAAAATAAAATTCATACACAAAATAAAATAAATTGAAGCCTTCAAAAATTAGCTGAAATAAATCAACAAATAAATAAAATATTAAAAATTGTTATGGGTACAGATCTCAACAAATACATCAATAATTTAAGTAGTGCTGTCAAAAATTCCTAAGAACAGGTGAGGTTATTAATTTGACACTCAAGCTATAAAGATCTACTCAATATAGATAAGTAGTTCTTCATCCGATGCTATGGAATTTTGCTTTGGTTGTTGTGGATCTTTATTGTCGCTTACGTATGATTTCTTCGCTTTATGTTCTCCGTATTTCCATAAAATAGTAGCATATTGTCAATGTTATTCAGCAGTAGCTTCTACATCCACCTAAGAAGCCAGAATTGGTCAATGCTAATGACGGAGATACAATAAAACGGAAAAGGACAACTCATCTTTTCTAGCAAATCAAACATGTCTTCCTCTTATTTTAAATTATCTCAAACATATTATATTTTTGTTGCAACAGATGAATCAACTGTTGGGATAAATTTCTACATGAGGAAGACCTCTATGATCATTTCCAATAAATGAACCATCTGTTGAAAGATATGACTCATCTATTGTAGCAGATAGGTCATTTGTTGGTACAAATAAAAGTGGTATGAGAGATTTTTGATTGGCTAAGAAAAGATGAGACATATGTCACAACAAATACTTTATCTTTATGCAATAAGTTGGTCAACTGTTGCAACATATGTATATATTTGTTTGATAATTTTCAGCAGATATGTCATTTATTGAAAAAAATATATATTTGTTTGTTAGTTGGAATAGATATATATATTCACCTTCTTCGGCTCGTGCTTCTCTCCTTTGGACATTGTACATTACTCAGTGTAACACACGGATAGAGGAGTTACAATTTTTCCTTTTTTAATGCTTTATAATGCCTTGGAAATTACTTTCCTTCTCCTCTTAGCCTTAATCTCTAATGGAGTGGATGGATATAAAATCCTCTTTGATGGAATGACACCCCTATTAGATATCAATTTCTTTACAAAAATAGTTAATACATTAATAGCATTAATCACTACATCATGTTTTGCCTTGCAGTCTTGACATTTGCATCCAAAATATTCACTGGGAAAGGCAAAATCTGTATAACCAGTATGATCATACTCGTATTGGTATGTTTTAAATAATATAAGAAGGGCATCATTAGCACTAACAGTAGCACCAGTACAACCACCAACAACTCTATCACCACTAAGACCATCAATAATAACAATTCCACCTTCCAAAATTATTTTTCTTATAATGGTTGTTTCTCTAAACAATTTCATTTTTATTCTGTCAATGACCTTAGGGTCCAATAAAGTTTGCACATACCATAAATTAAGAAAAATAGAATCTTCAAATCTTCATTGGTTGGAACTAGCGACGGATGCACAATCTAACATAAATCATTACATATATTAGAATGATGATTAGAACATTCAAAAAAATCATTAATTAAAGGAAAAAATTAATTATAATTATACTTATTTCATTCTTCGAGGGGTTGAAGAGATCAAGAAATTTTGTATTTTTATCATTTTTGGCCGACAACCATCTCAAGATTCTTTGACAGGAAACTTCTTCCTGGTAGTTCACTTGTTGTCTCAAATAAGTAATGGCTTCAAACACTCAAGCCTATAAAATAACTCTAATATATCAAAACCATTATTGAGTAAAAAAATGAATGATATCATAATAAAAAAATAAAACATTTACCATGAAAGCCCATGGCAAGCCATAGAAGTTGACTGTCTTGGGCACTAACGGAATCAACAAATATTTGACAGTCATTTTGAAGCTTTCATAACCCCAAGGATAGCAGTTAAATTCCTCAAGATACTCGAAGAGCTTTATTAAACCAATGCTTATGTTGTTATTGACCTCTCTCGCCCAAAGAATATTATGTACAAACCAAACCACGAACAATGACTGTTTGTGCTTCTTTGAAATTCTTTTACCTTTCAATACTTTTATCAAATTTTAGTTTTTGAATCTTGGACCAACAATGAACACCAGGTCATCACTATCACACGACTTGCCTTTATCTTTTTTGGGTGTGTGGGGTGTTTTTTTAGGTTAGAGTAGGTATAACATGAGAAAAAGAAGGAGAATAACATTTATGTCTAGTAACTATGGAAAACTCCTTCCAACCAAAACAAACAGGCAAGCCACAGTAATTTATCCATACCTCGTCCATTATCTTTGTTTTCATACATAAACCTACATTTGAGAAGTTCATATACTATTTTCATTTGAAAATGAGCATTGTTGTCCTCCGGCAAATCAAGATATTTCCCAAAGAAGCTGTTCCTAAAATAAGCATCTAATTTTTGTTCTCAAAATATTTTTCTGAAGGCGTTGAAAGATTTTCCCATGGCTGACTTAACCACAAATTCACCTGTTAAATCTATGCCACCATCACATTGTATTCTGATGGGATGACGATCAATACTTAAGGTTTTGACTAACTCTTCAGTGGAAGGGCTATTAGCATTTTGATCATCTCTTTTAAAATATTCCTCATCCCCATGTTCATCATATTCTGCTACTGATTAAGATAACAGTTGTAAAGCAAGCTTATAGAGTGGTAGATGTAGACTAGCTGCTTCACTTGTTCCTTTACTTGGACTTGATTCGGTTTATATTCATTTGGGATCCATATTATCTAAAATTAATAGGTATATAAAAATATATTATAATTGATTAATGCATCATTAAAAAGGGACAACAGTAAATCTAACATACAAAACAATAAAATAACAATTGCAATAAACCACACATCTGTTACACCGGTAGATTTTCTGTTGCACCAAATAACCAACCTATTGTAATGGATCAGTAATCTATTACAACAATAAAAAACATATCACTTATCTTTTAAGACAGATGAATGGTCGGTGCAACAGATCACACATCTATTTTAATATTTTAGTGATCTGTTATGATAATTAAATAACGTGTTGCAACAAATGAGTAATCTGTGTCAACAATACAAAAAATATCATTCATCTATTTAGAAAGATGAATGGTCTATGTAATATATTACACATCTACTATAACATATGAGTGATCTGTTGGAATAGTCAACTAACTAGTAGCATCGGCTGAGTAATCTATTACGATAATACAAAACATATCACTCATCTGTTAAGAAAGATGAATGGTCTGTGCAACAGATCATACATCTATTGTAATATATGAGTGATCTCTTAGAACAGCTATCAATGATCAATATTGCTTAGCTTTTTTCAATAGAAGGGTCATTTGTCACGACAGATGAATGATCAGTTGGAAAAATTAAGTCTTGGACATGCACTGTTGGAAGAGTTGATAGGATTTTATCCGATAAGAGGTTCATCTATTGAAACAAATCTTTAATCTGATGGTTCCTCTATTACATCATATGGTTAATCTATTACGTCAGATTTTTAATCTGATGGTTTCTCTGTTGCATCCAATAGTAAATCTGTTCCATCAAATGGTTAATCTATTACAACATATGCTTAATATATTGCATCAGATTATTAAACTATTGCATCATATGTAAATCTATTGCATTAGATTTTTTCTGATGGTTCCTCTATTGCATCAGATGATTAATTTATTACATCAGATGGTTAATCTGTTGCATTAGATGGGTAATCTTTTGCATCAGATGGTTAATCTATTACATCAGTTTGTTAATATGTTGCATCAAAATTATAATCTGATGATTTTTTTGTTGCATCAGACGGTTGATCTGTTGCATCATATGCTAAATTTGTTGCATAAGATGATTAATATGTTGCACCAGATGGATAATCTGTTGGAGAAAAAATAGTAGCATGATTTAGTTTAACAGAACAATAGCAATATCACAATATATACCAAGAACAAGAACAAATCAACCCAGTGATGGGTGCAACAAATTAAACTTTGAAATCAAACAACAAAAGAGAAGAGAAAAAATATCAGAAATTAAGGTTTTATTCAGACAACATTCCAAATTAAAGCAACAAATATTGAAATTTTTAACCAATAATATAAGATAAGTTGGCTCAAGTTTCTCATTTTCTTTAAAACTAAAAAGGCCATAATTTTTTACTTGTGAAAGAAGAAAAAGAACGATGAAGAATTCGAAGCTGTTATGGTCGAAGAGAAAGGCTGTCACGTCAATTGAGGGTTGAATTAGAAAAGGAACTCAAAATCCAACTATTTTTCATCAGAGGTTGAAGTAACCGGGGATTAAAAGGATAAATTTGTAGTACTATTGATTGAGAGAAGCTGTCGAGAGAGAGAACAGAGACGGTCAATGATATGAATTAAAGAATTAAAGAGGAGTGTGGGTTGGGTTGATATATATTTTTGAAGAGATTTGAAATTTTTTAAAATATTAATCAATTCTACAATTAACTTAATCAAGTTTCCTTCTTATGTTTGACCCTTTAAGTTGGTCAATGTCACGAAACATCATTCATGACTTAAAAGACACCTTTCCTTCAATTTTCTCATGTTTCCTCTCTGAAATTTCTTTGCTGTTTAAGAAAACAAATAACACTTTGTTTGGATGGTGATTTGTCATAGTTTCATAATGTATGGTATTGTATAGTGTGTTATTTTACTGTACAATATAGTACAATACAATGTTTGGATGAATTGTATCATTCACTACTATTTAATAACAGTTTTATTTTTGGCCTGATGGTATGGTATGGTATCATAACTGGTAAGTTTAATAAAATGCCCTTAATTATTATAAGTTCTAATTTTATCAATAATTGTTAATAAAATAATTTTCTTGCTGCTAATCTATCATAAATTATGCCATATAAATATATTAAGTTGTTAAATTTATATAAATTTTAACAAAATCAATACATGATTTGATCAAAATAAATATAATTAGATTCATTTTCATAGAAACAAATTTCATTTCCTTTTGGTATTTTGAAATGTGACAACAAACTACAAGTACAAAGTTTGAATGCATCTTTGTGTATTCTTCGGGTGTGTTGGGTGTGGAATACAAAAAAAATAAAAAAATAGATAATTTCTACATATTTTTTCATGTTTGTTACGCAAATAGAAAAATATATGTATATATTTAATAGAAAACAATGAGAACGAATAGAATAAGGGAGGTGGGGTAAGAAAAAAATTATGATTTTTTATTAAAAATATATTTGTGGATGGGGTAGTGGAGTAAGGGGGATCGAGCGTAGGGTAAGAAAAAAGTTTTGAACTACTAGGAAGTGGTAGTGGCCTAGTTGGATAAGAAAATTGTTTTAAAACTTTTTGAAAATAAAAAAATTAGTTCAGGAGAGGGGCTGGTAAGTGGGGGGGGGGGGGGGGGGGGGAGTAAGGAAAAAATTTGAAATGAAAAAAAAAAAATTAAAAAAAAAAATAGGTTGGGGTTTATGTAAGGGGTGGATCGAGGTTAGAATAAGGGATGGGATAAGAAAAATATTAAAATTTTCTAACAAAAATTAAAAAAATAATTCAATTTTGGGTGGGGGTGGGGTGGGGATGGAGGAGGGGGAGAGAGGTGGCTCGTGAGGTGGGTGGAGGATAGGAGGTGGAGTTAAATAATACAGGGTAAAAGGTTAAAATAGGATTATATAATATTAAATAAGGGAATAATTGGTAAAAAAAAAAAAAGGAAACCATGGGATACCATCAAATCGATGGTTACATAACACACTGTTTGGATGATGATTTTCCATGGCATAGTATAGAATGGTTATTAAGAGAACCACATTTATTTTGATTGTTTCTTAAAAGGAATAATACATAAACATACCCTTTAACTTGGTCTCAGATTATATTTATGACCTCCAACTTTGGGTGTGCACATGTAGGCACTTAAACTTGTATATAGTTGCACAAGTAGACACACATTCCTATATGACATCCTACGTGGCCAATTTCTATCCTATATGGCGTCCTACGTGTATTATACCACATAGGTCGTGTGTGTCTACTTGTTAAGTATTATACATGTTTAAGTTCATACTTTTGCACACCAAATGTTGGAGGTTATAGATGTTATTTAAGGTAAAATTAAAGGGTATATTTATGTATTATGTCTTCTTAAAATGTATGACATGGTATGGTTTAATCTCATGGTTTTATAACCATGAAAACCCTCACTTTATGTAATCACCTATTTGGTGGTATCCCCTCGTTTGCTTCTTTTTTTTCAATTATGCCCTTATTTAATATTATATATTCCTATTTGACCCTTCACCCTATATTAATTAACTCCACCTCCTATCCCTCCCCCACCCCATGAGCCATCCCTGTCCCCCCTTCCCTCCTCACCCCCACCCCACCCTGCCAAAAATAAAATTATTTTTAGAAAATTTTAATTATTTTCTTATTCCACTCCTTATCCTGACCCCGACCCCGTACCCCTTACAAAAACCTACCCAATTTTTTTAAAAGTTTATTTTTTAAAAAAAATTCAAAACTTTTTCTTACCTCACCCTCACCCACCCCTTCTCCCCCCTCTCCACTTACCAGCCCCTCTTCCAAACTAAATTTTTTATTTTTCAAAAATTTTTAAACAATTTTCTTACCCTACCAGGTGTAACACCCCCGAGACTACACCCTGGGTGTCACATGGTGCTTACGACCCCAAAAGACCACAAGCTAACCCTTGACTGGTACCTGCTGTGAGCACTGAATAATAATCATGAAACATATGCGGAAGCATGACTAATAATTCCATACGGTTCATAGTACCAAATCAAAACTGAATACATCTATAGAATAACTACTAACTGATAATGTCTGAAAAGCCTCTACACATCTGAAATAAAAGAGTTGATGGGATAGGACCTAACTAACTCAGAACTGTTGTCTGCAATAACTGAAATACTAAAATAATATAATGGCTAAATAAATATCATGTTCTCGATGGATGAGGACTCACTACTATAGTTGCAACTGATAGACTGATTTAGCGAAGTACGGTCAGAAATCTAAGCATTTGAACCTATGATATGAGACATCATTGTGCAAAGAGAGAGCATACATCAGTACTTTGGATGTACTGGTATGCTAGGTGAGGCTATGATTATATGAATGGGCTCATGTGCATGAGATGATAACTGACTGAATGTATATCATGAAGTAACTGGATAAGAGTACATCCAATACTGCAACTATGAAACAAACTGAAGATGTAATATTGCGCATATAGGTATATATCATGTATCTGTGACTATACTGAATCTGAATACTTAATTATGATGGTTGAGTAACTGATAACTGATAGGCATGGTCCTGTAGAACTGTCTAAGTTCTTTATTGATTATTGAGACTGAAATTATAACTGTGGGAGTGTTCATATAACCAATATACCCCGATTATAGACTGATATGGGGTTCAACTTGTGACCCCAGTTGGAATGGTGTTAGCACCTTGCCACGGGATACAAACAATGATGTGTCAACCCTAATCTGGCAAGAGGACTCATCAAATATATATATATATATATATATATGATTGTGTCAACCCTAGTTTGGCAGGACAATGACTCACCCTACGTTGGCTATGTAGTTCTGTAACTCAGGAATTGCTACTAAGGGTCAAACCCTTTACTGGCAGAAATGCCCCCATCCCTGGGTTTGCTCGGTGCTGAATCCTACTCCCAACTAAACCGACACTGATCACTACACTATACTAAGCTTGACTGAACTTACTTTGATTTTGTTAACCGATCAAATATGGCCATTCGGAATGTTATAGGAACATTCTAGTACGACTGGAAACTAAGTAAGAAGCTAATTTTGGGTATACAATACCCCTAAGAATCGATAGCATAATTAAAGGAACCATATCATAAGTTTAGAGCATTACAATTAGGACGTCGTGCATAAATCATTCACATAGGCATTTTGTCAAACACTTGGGGAGAATGGTTCTTGAACATGAGGAAAATAACATGGGATTATCATGATTACATCATTCAATTCACAATTCATGGTTTATGTCATGAGGAGTACATAAATCAACACACATACTAGTTTATTTACTTGAAATTCATAATCTTCTTGGTCTAAAACCCATAAACTCAACACATGCATGAACACAATTCAATTTAAAAATATAAATCATAATTTAAATCTTGCAAAGAGGTTTTTGAACTCCAAGGGTGGAAGAAAATCCAAGGATGAACACCAAACAAACCTGAGTAGTTGAATTCTTGAAGTATCTTGAAAATTTTCTTGAGAATTAATCTTGAATTTTAAAGGCTAGGGTTTTTATTTGAGAGAGAATGTTCTTGATTTGAGGGAATTTGAATAAAATAATGACTAATTAGGCTATTAGGGCATTAATATTGTGTTTTGGACTGATTAGGGTCATGGAAAAAGACCCAACTGCCTCTGAAAAGAATTAAATTTTCGTCACTAAAACTCCCAATTTTGCCCATCATCGCAATGCGGTGCCATCATGGTGAGGCACTAGATTTTGAATGCATGTGTATCCCACAAACAAGTGCAAAAATGAACTTTGATGCTACACGGTGGGATCGCGTTGCATCTCTGGAAATTGACCAGTGCTAATTGACAATCCTCCGCGATGTGATGCTTATCGCGGTGCTTCACTGGAAAATGCCAATTGGAAAGTAGAACTTCACCGCTATGTAGTACTATCATGGTGATTCAGTGGAAACTAATGAGTGCCATTGTTGGGGTCACCGCGATGCGGTGCTGCTCGTATTGAGCTACTCCTTTCACTAAAAGTGTCATAACTTCTCACCCGAGGATCATATTTGGGCAAAATTGATTGCATTGGAAAGATTATTCAATTTCCTACAGTTTGGTGGGTCTTGAGATTGAAAATTATGAGTATAGAAAAAGTTATGCTCATTTGAAGTTGATCAAAGTAACATTCTTATCGAAAACTCAATCGGAATGGGATATTTTGATTCACCAAATAGCTAGGAGTTGTTTGGGACCTTAATATATATCAAACTAACTCTTAAAGCTACCAAAGAACCATAATGTACTATGCATACACCAGGCCACCGCCACCTCCTACCAGTTCAAAACTTTTTCCTTACCCCATGCTCGATCCCCCCACTCCACTACCCCAGCCTTAAATATATTTTTAATAAAGGATTCATAATTTTTTTCTTACCCCAACTCCCTTTTCTATTCGTTATCATTGTTTTGTGTTAAATATATATATAAATATTTTTCTATTTAAGTGGCGAACACAAAAAATAATTAAGAAATAATTTATGTTTTTATTTTTTTTGTATACCATACCGAACACACCCGAAGCATACATAGGATGCATTCAAACTTTGTACTTGTCGTTGTGGATCATGTTTCAAAATACCAAAAGAAAATGAAATTTGATACCATAAAAAATGAATTCGATTATATTTATTTTAATCTACTCTTGTGTTGATTTTGTTAAAATTTATATAAACTTAGTAACTTTGTGACAGATTAGCAGCAAAAAAATTATTTCATTAACAATTATTTATAAATGTAACACATATAATAATTAAGGGCATTTTAATAAATTTACCAGTCATGATATATCATACCGTCCAACCAAAATATAAAATTGTTACTAAACAATAGTGAACGATACAATCCATCTAAATATTATATTGTACTATATTGTATTGTACAATACCACATCATACAATATCGTATATTATGAAACTATGGCAAACCACCATCCAAATAATGTGTAAGTGAGAATTTTCATGGTTACCAAACAATGCGATTAAACCATAAAATCTCATATATTTTAAGAAACAAACAAAACAAACATGGTTCTCTTAGTAACTACCACCATACCATACTATGGAAAATAATCATCCAAACAGTGTGTAAAGGGCCATATTCCTCTAGAATTAGGAAAGTTATCAAATTTTAGTCTGTTAGATTTCGATGATACATACAATATGGTCAGTCAAATTCCCACAGGTATTTCTAATACATCCTCT